>NC_134514.1:934168-1131668 GCF_027942865.1 Odontesthes bonariensis | reverse complement strand
CGTGCTGCTTGGAGCAGACAGCAGCCCCAACACTAAGTGGGAAACAGGGAACCAGAATAAGTGCTGTGTCGATTATTTGATCGTTCCATGGAATAAACAACAGATGGTGTAAAATTTGTCCAATACTTGTTGGCAAATTAGGGGATGGCTGCTTCCTGTTGGGCACTGTTCTCACGACACATTAATAATGACTCAAGTTCAAACCATATGTGTTGTTCCATGTAATTCCAACCATTATATTATAACCAGAAAATACAAGAACTGTGGAAAACACAGAGTCTCAAAGAGCTGATGTCCCTAAGATGACCCTAAGGGCCCTATTTTAGGGTATGAACAAGCACACTCAGTGGGGTCAGATGGCACTGAAAGGAACGGATTATTGGCTAAATTACAATAAGAACTTGAAAATTTCTGATGAAATTTTGATGGGTGCCAATCTACTGCCTGCCCTATCAACAAATCCTTTAGTTCAGTTGAAGCTGAGAGTCTCCTGTCACATATAAACTTTGAATGAGGTCTCTGTGATATCGTATGGCTGAGTTGTGAGAACTCCAAAATAGGGCAGTTTTTGGCATTTTTGGCTCGTTAAGTGCTTTTCAATCAATTTTCCCAGACAGGTCTGCTGTAGACAGAAATGTCATTTTTATCAAGGTCCTGTTTAAAATACAACTTTTATGGCATTTTCAAATGGCCTCGGTAAGTGCTTTTCAATGCATTTTCCCATTGCATTGTGGGTATTTTCAAATTTCCCTCACTATCAGTTTAAAGGAGAAAAGCAGATCAGATTTATAACATGAAGCTGTTATAACAGGGCAGCCATCTTGGCTTTCCCCTCATAAGCAGTCTTAGAACAGGGCAGGCTAAAAAGGCGTTGCCCCGGTAACAGGAGCCGGTGCAGCTCGTTGCCCCGGTAACAGGAGCAGGTGCAGCTTGTCTGTGTCTCTGACATGTACGCTCACTATGGCTTCTTAAAATTACACTATAATTTTTACTGCACTCAACTGTCTCGAACAAACGGTCGCTGTTTGAAAAGTACAAGTCGTATCCGAATAATTCTTGAACCGTCAGCGCCCCAAGAGACGGCAGAAGCCAGCGATGTAATTTTCATTCGGTGTGTCATTTCATGTGTTGTTCATTTTTTATGGCAGTTTTTAAATAATTTTTCACCTGAATTTCATGATTTCAGGCGTTTATAATGGGAGGAATGTCAGCTGGAGGGCCGACTCTCTGCGCTCAGAGGCGATTTGTGAGGAATCTGTGAGGCAGACCTCAATGAGTGTGACTTTGTGTGAAAGAGGCCAAAAATGCCTACATTTTTAAATCAAATTTGTCCATATCGGGCAGATATTTCGGATATAAGAGACATTTGTTTGAGGAAATGGTGCAGTATCGAATTTAGAGTGGGGATTTGAGTGGGAGAGACACCTCAGCTGAGATGTAGTCTTCCTAAAACGTAAGCTGCCGTTGTTTCAAAGCTGTATTATTTATCAACAAACCGTTTAGTTCAGTTAAAGCCGAGAGTCTCCTGTCACATATAAACTTTGAATGAGGTCTGTGTGATGCTTTATGGCTGAGTTATAAGGCCTCTAAAATAGGGCAGTTTTTGGCAGTTTGCCCTATTTTTGAATTTTCAATGCATTTTCCATCCACAATTTTCCTACATTTTCCCATTTTGCCAGAATTCCTTTTGACTAATGAGAGCCAAACGTAATAACACACCATTCGAGGTCGTTGCGCACGCAGCGGTGTGCTTTGTATGTCGGTCGGACCATCGGTGCTAGACTAGTAGCGCCGAAATTCATGATGGAGACGGAAGAATAAGAGTCTGGCAACAGAGTAATATGTGTGTCTAATGCCTTCGATATTGGCACCCATAATAATGAGTTGAGCAAGGGTAATTCTCCTTGGATATATGGCGGTGAATGAATGGGATCAGAGGCACAAAGCGTGTTATACCCCGGTATGATAGGTGGCGCTGTACCCATTCCAGCTGTTGCTAATAGAGCCACTTCCTGTTGACCTCTTCACCACCAACAACAACAACAAACTCAGGCATTGGAGAAAGGTGGAGAACGCAGAGCCAGATGAAGCTACGTCCCTCTACATTTGGTCTGTGATGAGCTGCTTGTTGCACAAACTCGATGCCCAACGGAGCATTCTCCATCGCGTTGTTTGTTTCTTTCTGACGGCGACAACAACAGGAATATCGTCTCCTTTGACTTCCGGGTCACGACCCCGGGAAAACATCTGGAGCATGCGCAGAACGCAAAGTCTGATTCACCACGTGCTTCAGCGTCTACAAGCAGGTTTAGAGTGACTTTCAACCCAGTTATCTCGGGGTCTGAATCCCATCCGATCCAATTCTTAGTCAGATTAAGGTGTCTACATGCACTTAATAACTCAGTCTGATTGGAATTTAGCCAATAATCCGATCCTTTCAGTGCCATGTATCCCCACTGACTGATTGGAGGGCTCGTTGGACAATGAGCACCTCCCCCGGGGTCGGGGTTTTGATGGAGTCCGAGGGGAGAGGAACCCTGTTGGGCATATGTTGATGAAGAGTATCATACATACATTTATATATTCATATGTATGTATAATAACATTTGGGCCATTTTGGGCCATTTTTATCCTTGAATGGTTTCTCTGTTCCTGATTGTGGAGTCTTGATGAAACACTTCCTTCTGCAGTTGGGCCTGAATAAATGCCAACAGCTGGGTTTTGTTCATCTCCTCTAACCTCTGCTGACCTTTCTGAAAACATGTCAGATAAAGCGTGTTAAATGAATGATTTAAAAGTTATCACTGCAACATTCAGGTTATTCGGTTACAGACGCAGTGCTGTGTGAGCTCTTCCCAGCCTGAACAATCAAAAAGCTTCATCATGTATGTCTCAGGACCAGGACTGCAGGTTACCATCGGTCAGAGGATCCAATCCAATTCTACCAGACTCAATCTGATAATCTCATTAAAGAGCATTCAGCCTCCATCAGCAGATAAACACTGCAGGCCATCATCATCATCCTCCTTGTCCCATTTCCATAATGAACAGCATGAAATCCAGCTGTTTATCCAGCTGTTTAGCACCTCCACAGCCATTCAAATGATTGATTCATTCCCACGGCTGCGCAGGATGGGCTCCGACACGTGGAGGCGGTCGGGCGGCTTTGTGAGAATCTGTGCAGACGAACGTGAAACTGGTCTGAGAGAAAAACCTCCAAACTGCTCTGAAACCAGATTCGTGGACCCGAGAACAAAGAGCTGCTCTGAGTGCGGCTGGGAACCTGCAGGCTGATTGTTTCTGTTCTGTTTCAGGTTACAAGACTCTCCTCAAAGGGATCTCTGGGAAATTCACCAGCGGGAACCTGGTGGCCATCATGGGGCCCTCAGGAGCCGGAAAGTCCACCCTCATGAATATCCTGGCCGGGTACAGGTGGGTTATGTCCGTCTGGGTTGAGGGTAGGGATGGGAATCGAAAACCGGTTCTCAACAAGAACCGGTTTTCGATTCCCATTGTTTCGTTTGGCGATTTTTCAAACGATTCCCTTATCGATTCCAGTGGGCGCGAATGACGTCACCACGCAACGTTGCGTGGCGAGTCCAGCGCAGCCAGCAGCCAACAGTAAACATGGCGCCCAAGCGGTACAAACGCTCGAAAGTTTGGTTACACATCCCTAAAAAAGACGACAACAGGGCAACTTGCAAAGTGAATATTTCACCAAAGGGAGGAAATACTACCAACATGCAATAACTATGAATGAATGATTAACGTCGGTCAATCTGAACCCAGCAACGTTAGCAACGTTAGCATGTCCTCGGCTAACACTGCAGGTAACTAACTAACAAACACTGCCTATCATGTTAGCACCATTTGCCTGATTGTAAAAGCTGCTGTTAGTAACGTTAGTAACGTTAGCATGTCCTCGGCTAACACTGCAGGTAACTAACTAACAAACCCTGCCTATCATGTTAGCACCATTTGCCTGATTGTAAAAGCTGCTGTTAGTAACGGTTAAGGTTAAATGAATGCCTTCTCAGGCATTACATTTAGATGAAATCATGAGAGACAGAGCCTGACTGGCTCAGAGCCAGAGGCTGGTGGTACTACCCCCAGTTCACCTCTACCTCCAGCTTCTCCTTTCACCAGAGCAGGAAGAGTTCAATTACCCAGGCCAGGATAGACCAATGTGGACCTCACCGTTGTTGGGTTTGTGAGGTCATGACTCGTGTTACTTCTAAACTAAACAAAGTTGATGCTGATCGACTGGTTTGTTGTCCTTTTTCTCCAAATGAGAATCGATAAGGGAACCGACAAAGAACCGAATCGTTAAGCAGAATCGAAAATGGAATTGGAATCGTAAAAATCTTATTAATTCCCATCCCTAGTTGAGGGTGACTGGTTTCAGACGGGTCAGGGTCTGTAAGGGTTTGTTGGATCCTCACTGTTCTGGTCTTCCTGGGCAGGGAGACGGGGATGAAGGGGGAGATCCTGATCAACGGTCAGCCCAGAGACCTGCGCTCCTTCAGGAAGGTTTCCTGTTACATCATGCAGGACGACATGCTGCTGCCTCACCTCACCGTGCAGGAGGCCATGATGGTACGAACCTGCCGCCTAAAGTTCTAACTAAAGTTCTGACTGAAGAAGTTCTGTTTCCACAACAGAAGCATCACAAGTTCAAAGTTATTTTCCCTTTTACAACGTTATTATCCCCCGGAACTCAGCAGGGTTTCACGAACGGTAACATCCCAGCTGTCCCAGTCAGGGTCCCAGGCAGGATCACAGTCAGGGTCCGAGTCAGTGTCCCAGTCAGGGTCCCATTCAGTGTCCCGGTTAGGGTCCCAGTCAGTGTCCCAGCCAGGGTCCCAGTCAGGGTCCCAGTAAGTCAGGGTCCCAGTCAGGGTCCCAGTTAGTCAGGGTCACAGTCAGGCTCCCAGTTAGTCAGGGTCCCAGTCAGGGTCCGACTCAGGGTCCCAGCCAGGGTCCCAGTCAGTCAGGGTCCCAGTCAGGGTCCGACTCAGGGTCCCAGCCAGGGTCCCAGTCAGTCAGGGTCCCTGTCAGGGTCCGACTCAGGGTCCCAGCCAGGGTCCCAGTCAGGGTCCGACTCAGGGTCCCAGCCAGGGTCCCAGTCAGTCAGGGTCCCAGTCAGGGTCACAGTCAGGGTCCCAGTCAGTCAGGGTCCCAGTCAGGGTCACAGTCAGGGTCCCAGTCAGGGTCCGACTCAGGGTCCCAGTCAGGGTCCCAGTCAGTCAGGGTCCCAGTCAGGGTCACAGTCAGGGTCCCAGTCAGGGTCCGACTCAGGGTCCCAGCCAGGGTCCCAGCCAGGGTCCCAGCCAGTCAGGGTCCCAGGCAGGGTCCGAGTCAGGGTCCCAGCCAGGGTCCCAGTCAGTCAGGGTCCCAGCCAGGGTCCCAGTCAGGGTCCCAGTAAGTCAGGGTCCCAGTCAGGGTCCCAGTTAGTCAGGGTCACAGTCAGGGTCCCAGTTAGTCAGGGTCCCAGTCAGGGTCCGACTCAGGGTCCCAGCCAGGGTCCCAGTCAGTCAGGGTCCCAGTCAGGGTCCGACTCAGGGTCCCAGCCAGGGTCCCAGTCAGGGTCCGACTCAGGGTCCCAGCCAGGGTCCCAGTCAGTCAGGGTCCCAGTCAGGGTCACAGTCAGGGTCCCAGTCAGGGTCACAGTCAGGGTCCCAGTCAGGGTCCGACTCAGGGTCCCAGCCAGGGTCCCAGCCAGTCAGGGTCCCAGGCAGGGTCCGAGTCAGGGTCCCAGCCAGGGTCCCAGTCAGTCAGGGTCCCAGCCAGGGTCCCAGCCAGGGTCCCAGCCAGGGTCCCAGTCAGTCAGGGTCCCAGCCAGGGTCCCAGCCAGGGTCCCAGTCAGGGTCCCAGTCAGTCAGGGTCCCAGTCAGGACGTCCCGTATGAAAGCCATTAAAGCTCAGACCTCTTGTGGTCGATGTGTCCCCCTTCGCTTTACTGTCATTGGCCAAAGTCTGTGGTCTCAGCAGCAGATGGAGGGGCGAGCCACAACCCCCGAGTCCTGGTCTGAATCAGAGCCCTGGTGTGAATCAGAGTCCTGATCTGAATCAGAGTCCTGGTGTGAATCAGAGTCCTGGTGTGAATCAGAGTCCTGGTGTGAATCAGAGCCCTGGTGTGAATCAGAGCCCTGGTGTGAATCAGAGTCCTGGTGTGAATCAGAGTCCTGGTGTGAATCAGAGTCCTGGTGTAAATCAGAGTCCTGGTGTAAATCCTCCACGTTTAAAGTGGTTGGTATGGTAAAAACCTCCAAAAAGTCCGTGTTAATTCCAGGTTGTAAAGAGAAGCATTGAATGTGTTTGTGAAAAACTTTCCCAGGTGACTGTAGTGCGTCAGGCAGTCAGGGACCCGGTCAGGGACCAGGTCCACTTTATGATCGGAGCCGGTCAGTCAGAGTAGCTGAGCATCCTTTATGTTTTTCATCAAACTTACAGCCAGCTGAAGCTCGGCTGAATATTGGGTGAGGACACCTCGGTACCATCCCCACATTTAGAACCTCTGGTCCCCACCGGGCTCTGGTATCGGTCAGTTCTGAGTCTCGGTGTCTCTGCAGGTTTCGGCCAACCTGAAGCTGCAGGAGAAGGCAGAAGCTCGCAGGGAGATGGTGAGTTCTGACCCCTCACAGGTTCCTGGTCCCGTTCCCGATCTCAGAGTCTGAGCTGCAGTGTTCGGGTTCTGGTTTCTGCTCCAGCAGGTCCGGGAGATCCTGAAGGCTCTAGGTCTGCTGGACTGTGCTAAAACCAGGACGTCCCACCTGTCGGGGGGGCAGAGGAAGCGGCTGGCCATCGCTCTGGAGCTCGTCAATAATCCTCCAGTCATGTTCTTCGATGAACCCACGAGGTGAGAAAAACTTTATGTAGCTGTGAAACCGGGTTTGGATTCAGGTTCTGTCACTGCTGGTTGGTTCTGCTGCAGAAGTCATGGTCGGTAACGGGTCGGTAAGGGTCGGTACGGGGTCGGTAAGAGTCGATAAGGGTCGGTAAGGGTCGATAAGGGGTCGGTACGGGTCGGTACGGGGTCGGTAGGGGTCGGTACGGGGTCGGTAAGGGTCGATAAGGGGTCGGTACGGGTCGGTAGGGGTCGGTATGGGGTCGGTACGGGGTCGGTAAGGGTCGGTAGGGGTCGGTACGGGGTCGGTAAGGGTCGGTAGGGGTCGGTATGGGGTCGGTACGGGGTCGGTAAGGGGTCGGTACGGGTCGGTACGGGGTCGGTAGGGGTCGGTACGGGGTCGGTAAGGGTCGGTAGGGGTCGGTACGGGGTCGGTAAGGGTCGGTACGGGGCCGGTAAGGGTCGCTAAGGGGTCGGTACGGGTCGGTACGGGGTCGGTAAGTGTCGGTAAGGGTCGCTAAGGGGTCGGTACGGGTCGGTACGGGTCGGTACGGGGCCGGTAAGGGTCGCTAAGGGGTCGGTACGGGGTCGGTACGGGTCGGTACGGGGTCGGTAAGGGTCGGTACGGGGCCGGTAAGGGGTCGGTACGGGTCGGTAAGGGTCGGTAAGGGTCGGTACGGGGTCGGTGAGGGTCGATAAGGGGTCGGTACGGGTCGGTACGGGGTCGGTAGGGGTCGGTATAGGGTCGGTAAGGGTTGGTACGGGGCCGGTAAGGGGTCGGTAAGGGTCGATACGGGTCGGTACGGGTCGGTACGGGTCGGTACGGGGTCGGTAAGGGTCGGTACGGGGTCGGTAAGGGTCGGTACGGGGTCGGTAAGGGTCGGTACGGGGTCGGTAAGGGTCGGTACGGGGTCGGTAAGGGTCGGTAAGGGTCGATAAGGGGTCGGTACGGGTCGGTACGGGGCCGGTAAGGGGTCGGTAAGGGTCGGTAAGGGTCGATAAGGGGTCGGTACGGGTCGGTAAGGGTCGGTACGGGGTCGGTAAGGGTCGCTAAGGGTCGCTAAGGGGTCGGTACGGGTCGGTACGGGTCGCTAAGGGGTCGGTACGGGTCGGTACGGGGTCGGTACGGGGTCGGTAAGGGTCGGTAAGGGTCGGTAAGGGTCGGTAAGGGTCGCTAAGGGGTCGGTACGGGGTCGGTAAGGGTCGGTAAGGGTCGGTAAGGGTCGGTAAGGGTCGCTAAGGGGTCGGTACGGGTCGGTACGGGGTCGGTACGGGGTCGGTAAGGGTCGATAAGGGGTCGGTACGGGTCGGTAGGGGTCGGTACGGGGTCGGTAGGGGTCGGTACGGGGTCGGTAAGGGTCGGTAAGGGTCGCTAAGGGGTCGGTACGGGTCGGTACGGGGTCGGTACGGGGTCGGTAAGGGTCGGTACGGGGCCGGTAAGGGTCGCTAAGGGGTCGGTACGGGTCGGTACGGGGTCGGTACGGGTCGGTACGGGGTCGGTAAGGGTCGGTACGGGGCCGGTAAGGGGTCGGTACGGGTCGGTACGGGGTCGGTAAGGGTCGGTAAGGGTCGGTACGGGGTCGGTAAGGGTCGATAAGGGGTCGGTACGGGTCGGTACGGGGTCGGTAGGGGTCGGTATAGGGTCGGTAAGGGTTGGTACGGGGCCGGTAAGGGGTCGGTAAGGGTCGGTACGGGGTCGGTAAGGGTCGGTACGGGGTCGGTACGGGGTCGGTAAGGGTCGGTACGGGGCTGGTAAGGGGTCGGTAAGGGTCGGTAAGGGTCGGTACGGGGTCGGTACGGGGCCGGTAAGGGGTCGGTACGGGTCGGTACGGGGTCGGTAAGGGTCGGTAAGGGTCGGTACGGGGTCGGTAAGGGTCGGTACGGGGTCGGTACGGGGTCGGTAAGGGTCGGTACGGGGCTGGTAAGGGGTCGGTAAGGGTCGGTACGGGGTCGGTACGGGGTCGGTAAGGGTCGGTACGGGGCTGGTAAGGGGTCGGTAAGGGTCGGTAAGGGTCGGTACGGGGTCGGTAAGGGTCGGTAAGGGTCGGTAAGGGGTCGATAAGGGTCGGTACGGGGTCTGTGAGGAGTCTGTGAGGAGTCTGTAAGGAGTCTGTGAGGAGTCTGTAAGAACATGTGGATCTTCTGGTTCCTCTGGTCTGAACATGTGGATCTTCTGGTTCCTCTGGTTCCTCTGGTTCCTCTGGTCTGAACATGTGGATCTTCTGGTTCCTCTGGTTCCTCTGGTCTGAACATGTGGATATTCTGGTTCCTCTGATTCCTCTGGTTCCTCTGGTCTGAACATGTGGATATTCTGGTTCCTCTGGTTCCTCTGGTTCCTCTGGTTCCTCTGGTCTGAACATGTGGATCTTCTGTCTGACTGAAGCTGACACAGGTTTTTCTGTCTGCAGCGGCCTGGACAGCTCGTCCTGTTTCCAGGTGGTGTCTCTGCTCAAAGCTCTCGCTCAGGGAGGGCGGACCGTCATCTGCACCATACACCAACCCAGCGCCAAACTCTTCGAACTCTTCGACAAGGTGAGCCGAGCCCAACAAACGCACAGATTTAAGGTTCCCACCGGAGTTCCGGAGTCTCCAGCAGAGAACTGGCAGATTGGTGCTGATGGAGTCAGAAAGTGTCAGCTCCTTCATTTATGAGAACTAGTCCTGTAATTTATAGCAAAACAATATTTTCATGAAATGAACCAAGAAATCCAGAAGCTATTCAAGATTCAAGATGTTTATTTGTCTTTTACACAATAACAGACACAGTGGTTATTATTGGGTGATGAAAATCTTAAACCAGTTAGAGTCCAATTCAAACCAATTAGAGTTCAGTTTAAACCAATTAAAGTCCAGTTTAAACCAGTTAGAGTTCAGTTTAAACCAATTAGAGTTCAGTTTAATCCAGTTAAGAGTTCAGTTTAAACCAGTTAAGAGTTCAGTTTAAACCAGTTAAGTGTTCAGTTTAAACCAGTTAGAGTTCAGTTTAAACCAGTTAGAGTTTAGTTTAAACCAATTAAAGATTAGTTTAAACCAATTAGAGTTCTGTTTAAACCAGTTAGAGTTTAGTTTAAACCAATTAGAGTTCAGTTTAAACCAGTTAGAGTTCAGTTTAAACCAATTAAAGTCCAGTTTAAACCAATTAAAGTCCAGTTTAAACCAGTTAAAGTTCAGTTTAAACCAATTAAAGTTTAGTTTAAACCAATTAGAGTTCAGTTTTTAAACCAGTTAAGAGTTCAGTTTAAACCAGTTAAGAGTTCAGTTTTAACCAATTAGAGTCCAATTCAAACCAGTTAGAGTTCAGTTTAAACCAGTTAGAGTCCAATCAAACAAGAGCTCCGACCTAGGTTTTTGAATCTCCACTTTCATCAGATGATGTCATCAGTTGGTGTGTCTAAAGTCAAGTGTGTGTGTTCGTGTTCCAGCTGTACGTGCTCAGTCAGGGTCAGTGCATCTATAGAGGGAAGGTGTCCAGTCTGGTTCCGTATCTGCGAGAACTCGGACTCAACTGCCCCACCTACCACAACCCCGCCGACTTCGGTAAGACCACGGGAAGCGGTCTCAGCATGGGATTTAGTTCGGACTTTAGGGACCATTAAAGAACCCAGAAGAACCCAAGGGTTCTGACAGAACTCGGAATGTAAAAGCAGAAACCTTTAACCCTTTGTTTGGTCTTAACATTGTGTTTACTCCCTTTGTCCTACGGGTCAGAAATGAGCCGCCCTACCAAAGCCCTAAAATAAAGCAACTTAATTGAATTTTAAATCCAAAATCTATTTTGTATGATGAAACCACCTGTTATTTATCTATTCAGCTCAATTCAATACATTTTTTATCATGTATTTTTTGTTACACAATACAAAAAGACAATCACCAGTTTTCAGGATTACACTTTTTTTTTTACTGTCAGTTGGACCAACAGTTTTCTTGTTTTCTCAGTTTTCTTTGACATAATAAAGGTTTATTATTGCTATTATATAAATGTGAAGTAATTACTTCTGAATTAATTATATTGAAAGGGAAAAAAACAGTTAAAAAAACAGTTAAAAACTTGTTAAAAAAACAGTTAAAAAAATAGTTTAAAAAACAGTTTTAAACAGTTTAAAAAAAAAACAGTTAAAAAAAAACAGTTATAAAAACAGTGAACTTTTTTCTGCTGTTTAAATGTTTTTATAATTCACGGCTCAAAAATGACCCATAAGACAATCTTTGTACCCTGGTGGTGTACAGCCCACATGGAAACATAAACAAAAATAAAGTGTGACTTCTTCTAATGATGGGGTCCCTTTAGGAAAAGTCATAACATTTCAAGTTGGAGAAAGATAGTTTAAGGTGTTTTTTCTACAGCTAAACATGGTGGTGGCTCACTTTTGACCCGCAGGACAACAGGAGGGTTAAGAGCCTTAAAACTAGGAAAAGAACCTGAAAATCTCTTCTGAAGCCGATGCAGAGACCTTAAAGCTGCTGTGGGTCAGAACCGGCTGAGTTCTGGCTGTGGGGGGGCAGAAAGCAGAGCATCCCAGGGATGGATTCTGGAGGAAGTAAAAGCCTGTGATGGTATGTCTGTTCCCCAGTCATGGAGGTGGCATCCGGGGAGCACGGGGACCAGATGGTGAGACTGGTGAAGGCCGTTCAGGACAGGAAGTGTGAGAAGGAGGATCAGACGGAGCTGAACGGGGACACCAGCCTCCACCCGCTCCTGTGGCAGCGCACCGAGGAGGTAGGAAACAAACGCACCCCAGATATTTGATAATGTATGTGGAAGTTATAAGCAACTTAATTTTTTATGGCGAGTCATAAATTTGAGGCGTCGCCACGGCCACGCCCTTTGAGGTTTGAAAAAGTTTCTCCATGACTCTTTCCCCCCATGTCTTAAGAGTAACCTGGCCAAGTTTGAAGCCTGTAGCATTAAATCTGTAGGACGAGTTTGATCAAATGCGAGGCGTGGAATCGGTCAAAAATGGCATGAAAACGGACCTTCCATCCAAAATGGCCGCCTTCCTGTGGACGTGGGACCATGGTACATTGAGACTTATTTGTGCGTCTGGGCATGATGAATGAGTATGCCGAATTTTGTCATTCCACGTGAAACTAACCCCAATGCGGGGACCATTTTTAAGCATCGTAGGGGGCGCTACAGAGTCAATGAGCGACTCCCAAAAATATAAAGTTTAGATTCTTTCATGTCGTCGACTGGCAGGTGGCGCTCGCAAAATTTCAAGAGTTTTCGAGTAACTTTTGCAAAGAATAATTCGGAAGAATAATAATAAACCTTACAGATACAATAGGGTCCTTGCAGTTTCACTGCTCGGTTCCGAACAATAAATCACCTTTTCTCTGATGGTTACAGGAAAGATTAATCTGGTTTTAAACTTTATAACGACACAGAAAAATAGAAAAAAGACAGAATGAAATGACATGATGGTGGTGACGGTTCTGAGGATTATTTAAATGTGATAAAAGCATCTCTGACCTTGAGGAGAAAAGTAGAGATCAGGTGTTTCCTCTGTGTTGTGGACAGGAAAACTCTCCGTCTGAAGGCTGCCACAGCTTCTCAGCCAGCTGCATGACTCAGTTCTGCATCCTGTTCAGAAGGACGTTCCTCAGCATCCTCAGAGACTCGGTGAGAAACTCTCAGTTTGATGACCTGTTCCACAAAACTTCCTCAATTAGAGTCCAATTCAAACCAATTAGAGTTCAGTTTAAACCAGTTAGAGTTCAGTTTAAACCAGTTAGAGTTCAGTTTAAATCAGTTAGAGTTCAGTTTAAACCAGTTAGAGTTCAGTTTAAATCAGTTAGAGTTCAGTTTAAACCAATTAGAGTTCAATTTAAACCAATTAGAGTTCAGTTTAAACCAATTAGAGTTCAATTTAAACCAATTAGAGTTCAGTTTAAACCAATTAGAGTTCAATTCAAACCAATTAGAGTTCAGTTTAAACCAATTAGCGTTCAGTTTAAACCAATTAGAGTCCAGTTCAAACCAATTAGAGTTCAGTTCAAACCAGTTAAAGTTCAGTTCAAACCAATTAGAGTCCAGTTCAAACCAATTAGAGTCCAGTTTAAACCAATTAGAGTCCAGTTTAAACCAATTAGAGTCCAGTTTAAACCAGTTAGAGTCCAGTTTAAACCAGTTAGAGTCCAGTTTAAACCTATTAGAGTCTAGTTCAAACCAGTTAGAGTTAAGTTTAAACCAATTAGAGTCCAGTTCAAACCAATTAGAGTTCAGTTCAAACCAGTTAGAGTCCAGTTTAAACCAATTAGAGTTCAGTTTAAACCAATTAGAGGCCAGTTCAAACCAGTTAGAGTCCTGTTCAAACCAATTAAAGTCCAGTTATGAACAGAAACATTCTGTAACTCACAGCAAACAGCAGCCGAGGTTCAGGAAACTATGAGGAAACTTCCAGGAAATAATCTGTAGAACTGTGGAAACTGCCATGCAACGTTGTGATTGGTCGAACAGGTCCTGACTCACCTGAGGATCTCTTCTCACATCGGAATCGGCGTTCTGATTGGTCTGCTGTACCTGGGCATCGGCAACGAGGCCAAGAAGGTTCTGAGTAACTCGGGCTTCCTGTTCTTCTCCATGCTGTTCCTCATGTTCGCCGCTCTGATGCCCACCGTGCTCACCTGTGAGTCACCTGCCGATCATGTGACCAACAAGCTGAGATCAGAGTCCTCCCTCAAAGAAACCGTGTGTTTGTGTTCAGTTCCTCTGGAGATGGCGGTTTTCCTCCGGGAACACCTGAACTACTGGTACAGTCTGAAGGCGTATTACCTGGCTAAGACCATGGCCGACGTCCCCTTCCAGGTAACCACCCGAGCAATCGCTTCTTTAAGATACTTTAAAAATACTTTTAAAAACAAAGACATGAACGCATCGCTGTGTTTGCCTCTTAAATGTGTTAAAGTCTCACCTTTAAGGTCTGAAATGGTCCCAAATACATCTCAGACTTGTTCCCTGCTGATCATCTGATAACTGTTCCCAGATCAGTTTGTGATCTTTGGAGCTTCATATTTATATTTATATTTATATTTATATTTATATTTATTTATTTACCCCCGGCTTTGGTCCAGGTGGTGTTCCCGGTGGTGTACTGCTGCATCGTGTACTGGATGACGGCTCAGCCTCCGGACGCCGGACGCTTCTTCCTCTTCCTGTCTCTGGGGGTCCTGACCTCCCTGGTGGCTCAGAGTTTGGGTCTGCTGATCGGCGCCGCCTCCACCTCGCTCCAGGTTGGCGTTCCTTCCTCGCCTGCATCCCACAGGTGATACGGACGTGTCTGAGGTGTGCTTCATCCCCACAGGTGGCCACGTTCGTGGGGCCGGTGACGGCCATCCCGGTTCTGCTGTTCTCTGGGTTCTTCGTCAGCTTTGACACCATCCCTTGGTACCTGCAGTGGATGTCCTACATCTCCTACGTCAGGTGGGGGCGCCGCACACGTTGGGAGTCTTGGGTAACTGCGGTAACTGAGCAGCAGGGGGCGCTGCTGCTCAATGAGGCCAGTAATTTTAAGAATAGGCTAAAATTCTATGGAGGTTCTGAGCCTGTTGATCACCAACTTGGCCTAGCAGTGAAATCATCACAGATCCAATGATTTTGGTTGGATTTTTCCAATTTTTCTATGGAATGAGTACACTGTTTGGTGAACAGAATGGCATACTTACTGATGTCATAATTTGGGGGAATAATTGATTGCCAATGAAGTAAAGAGGAAAATATTGGAAAAAAGTGAAAAAAACGCCTGATTTCTTTGCATTAAATTGAGCCAAAATCATGTAGAAATGTATTTTAAGAGTTATACTTTCTTTGTTTTTAAATTTGCAAATTTTTATTGAGTTTTTGTTTTCCATACAGGTGAACAACCACAATTCCACATTTTTCACAATATCCTTTCCGTATTCAACAAACTGTTGTGTCCACATTCTGTATTATAACCTTTCTTTCCTTTATGTACTTCAACCTGCCCCAACACTTTCAATACCCGGCATTTACTGTTCCTTCTTCCAACCTCTTCCAGTCTCCTAATTTTCCTATCTTCTCATTTAAATTTACCTCCAAATGAACTATATACAATCTGTAGCTATGTAAGGGTTCCTCCTGTCCCCGGGGTTTTATTCAACAACATCTGACCTCAATGGTGAAACAAAGTCCAACCAATTTTTCCAGTAATTCTTAAATTTGCCCGATTCTAATCTGATGGAAAATGTCAACCTTTCCATCATATAAATATTGTGCATTACGTCAACCCGATCTTCCCTTTTAGGCTCCATCTTCATCCATTTCCTAGTGATGGCTTTTTTTGCTAGCCACCGGCATGATCCCAAACATATATTTATCAGCTGATCTTGACAACCTTTCCGTCCCTCTTCCCATGTTTAGAGCATCAAATGTGAACGGCATGTTCGTCCCCAAAACTTTATCAAGAGTTATAATTTAATTGGATGTTGTCTCCACATGTGTTCTGTGCACCTGGAATGCATTTATTGACAGCTTACCCAACCCACTGAGGATTTATGGAAAATTGTAATTTTCCAACATTTTCTATCAAAAAATGAAGGGTACATACACTAAAATGGCCACAATTTTTTTTTCGCCATGTTTCCGGCAGAGCTGACCCTCTGATTATTGCTTCTTACGGTAGCCGTCCACTATTCCGGCACGTCAACTTAACTCGCCGGATTGGATGCCTAGTCTCGCCATGTTGCCTGTACAGTGGGCGTGTACAGAGGGGCTTGTATACGAAGTTGTAGATAGAACATACGGGCTCCGGGGGAAAGTAAATAACTTGGAATTTTAACCAACCGAAGTTTCTCCCTCTAAAAATCTGAGTTTTGGAGGGAAATGAATGTGTATAAATCGTCAGCAATGGAACATTTTTTCGTATTGCACCATGGCTGTGGATCTGCGAGCGAGGAGAGCTGCTGTGCTGCTGCTGCGACACAGGAGATCACATGATCTACTGTCATTGGGTAACGCACTCCGTGTGCCGTGGCAAATTTGCATAAAGTTCGGCCGAGCCCAACTTTTTGACGTGCCGCAAGTGCCCCGCTCGCCGTGCCGGAATCCCAGCATGCTTTGCGAGCACGGCGACAACGATCGGTTGGATTTAATTGAAAATGAATTGAATGCGTTGGATACGGCTTGACGTGCCGGAATAGTGGACGCCTACCGTTACGGTAGTCGTCAATTGTTCCGTCACGTCAACTTAACTCGCCGGATTGGATGCCTAGTCTCGCCATGTTGCCTGTACAGTGGGCGTGTACAGAGGGGCGTGTATACGAAGTTGTAGATAGAACATACGGGCTCCGGGGGAAAGTAAATAACTTGTGATTTTAACCAACCGAAGTTTCTCCCTCTAAAAATTTGAGTTTTGGAGGGAAATGAATGTGTATAAATCGTCAGCAATGGAACGTTATTTCATATTGCACCATGGATCCGGATCTGCGAGCGAGGAGAGCTGCTGTGCTGCTGCTGCGACACAGGAGATCACATGATCTACTGTCATTGGGTAACGCACTACGGCTGCCGTGGCAAATTTGCATAAACTTCGAGCGAGCCCAACTTTTTGACGTGCCGCAGGTCCCCCGCTCGCCGTGCCGGAATCCCAGCATGCTTTGCGAGCACGGCGACAACGATCGCCCGGATTTCATTGAAAATTAACTGAATGCGTTGGATACGGCTTGCTTTGACGGAACAATGGACGACTAGCGTGAGGCATGGGCGTCAACTGGGTACGGCAGCTGCCACATCTTGGCTCCAGGGGAAAATGTAAATGTTCGTTTTTCTTTTTTTCTCTTTTTTTTTAAATGAATTTATGGAATTACTCTGTGTCAATTTGTATTGATTATTCTATTATTTAATACATATCGATGAACTACAAATGAAATTCTGATAAACACAATCAATTGATCTAAGTATCATCTTCCCTTTTGAAATGTGGTATCTCCGAGCCCCCCCCCCCCCCCCACGAGATGACGGAGCCTGGAGGTCAAAGCTGACGTTATTAGCGGGATTTGTTGTTTGCTAATTAATGTAAAATATGAAAAGGAAGCAGAAACCTTATTTATCAATCACCAAAAAAAAAGCAGGTGATGATGGGACCAATGTTGCCCCAGCGGCGGAGGAAGGAGGACCGGGTAGTGAAGGCGGGATTCAGGCTGTTAACGAGGCTAATGCTAATGCTAATGCTAACAGGGAGACGGAGACGAGTCCATTGTTATGTTAGCGGCTATGTGAGTGAGACTGCATTTGCACACAGAGAAGCTACATAGCAGACTTTTGTGGTGAAAATTGTATATTTATTGATTTATTGATACGGTAGTCATGTGACTATTGACCCATCCCACGTGACGTCACAACAAAAGCGTCAACCATTTTGGACGTGAAAACAAGTAGTCTACCACAGCCAACAACGGAGGAGCGAGGAACATTCAAAGGAAAATATCGATTCGATCAGTAAGGTTTACATCATGCCGGCATATTGTTGCGCGCCTGGGTGTACCAGCAGTCAGCAGACGAGGAAAGATTTGTCTTTTTACCGGATCCCCTCTGACCTTGAGCGACAGAGAAGATGAGTCGCGGCGATCAATAGGAAAGGCTGGCAACCTTCAGTATACCAGCGGTTGTGTAGTGACCACTTTGTTGGAGGTAAGTGTCGAATAAAGATATTTAACATATACATATACATGCAAAATAAAGATAAAGCCTTAGAGGGATTTTCCACGGCACACCAGATGATCTCTCACGGCACACTAGTGTTCCCCCGTGCCATTTCAGGGTTGCCTTTCTACTAGATAAAACATAACACAGCGCCTTTAGTAAAGCACTACGACTTGGTCATTGCAATTCTCGTAATAGCAAGATTATAACACCGTGTCAACGGGTTTACATGTCGTTTATCCTGGTAAACAACGTTAAATGAAAAATGTAAACAAACCTTAGCTGTAAAAAGATGGCGCCCACCGGCTCCAGGGACGATCCACTGGAAAAAGGCTTTCCCATGTATGGCGATGGGTTTTTTACAACATAAATATAAAGGTCGTGGGGGCCGAAGTCGGGTAAAGACGAGGCGGTGGCATGCTGTCGGACGTCTGTAAACAGCCCTAGTGGAAGCAAGTACACGTCGTTTTCTAAACCTCCAATTTTCAGCTTCTCCAAATACCTCTCCCTCTGCTGGCCCACTAAATGCCCGACCTCGCTGGATAGTGGAGGTTTTTTCTGCATCTTGTTCTTTCTTCTTTTATTCAATTTTCAGTCTGTCTGTATCGTTACTGTTACTATCGTTACTCGCAAATCGTTGTCTTCTATAAGTCCAAAATGGCGGTTGCTTTACGAAAGTCACGTGACTGGGAAGGGTCAATAGTGACCTTGCCGTACCTTAGCTTTGGCTGAATTGACGCCGCTGTCCTTAGGGTCAAAGTGAACATAAGAAACACAAATAAAAAGTATGGCAGACCATGTCAGGTTCAACCCATTTTTGAGTCTTTGGCTCCCCGACTACAGGCCGAACCTGCTGCTGTGTTTCAGATACGGGTTCGAGGGGGTCATCCTGTCCATCTACGGCCTGGACCGCGAGGACCTCCACTGCGAAAAAGATGAAACGTGTCACTTCCAGAAGTCGGAGGCCATCCTGAAGGAGCTGGACATGCTGGACGCCAAGCTCTACCTGGACTTCATCATCCTCGCCATCTTCTTCTTCTCTCTGAGGCTCATCGCTTACTTCGTCCTCCGGTACAAGATCAGCTCCGAGAGGTAGACCCGGGCGAGGAGGCGGAGCCACGGGGCGAGCAGGCGGAGCCACGGACGAGGAGGCGGAGCCACGGGGCGAGGAGGCGGAGCCACGGCGCGCTGCATTTAGGCCAAAGTTAGCACGCAGTCATGTTGTCTAAAAACACACGAAGAAGAAAGAGATGGTCTGAGAGAACGTGTGACGCCTGTAGACGTAGATCTGGTTGTTGTCTCATTCAGGTTTCGAAGGATCCGGAGCTGGTCTCCTGGTTCCTGAAAGTTTCTTCGTGCCACAGCCTGAAAGTCTGCAGGAAAACGGTCTCAGGACGACTTTAGTGAATTATTGATGAGTTTAAAGCGTGAGGACGCCACAGACTGTTCATGTTGATGAATAAAGTTAATTTCCTCTGTCCTGTGTCCAGTATCTGCTTCAGTTACAGGTGAAACCTCTGAGTTTGGGTCTTAACTCGGGTGATTCACGGTCATTTTTTTTATTCTTTCGTCCAGTTTTTCATGCATTTAACGTCTCCAGTGACACTGAAAGTCCCCATAAAATTCAGATTCGATGTTTAACCCTCCTGTTGTCCTGCGGGTCCAAAGTGAGCCACCACCATGTTTAGCTGTAGAAAAAACACCTTAAACTATCTTTTTCCAACTTGAAATGTTATGACTTTTCCTAAAGGGACCCCATCATTAGAAAAAGTCAGACTTTATTTTTGTTTATGTCTCCATGTGGGCTGTACACCACTAGGGTACAAAGATTGTCTTATGGCTCATTTCTGACCCGTGAATTATAAAAACATTTAGACACCAGAAAAAAGTTCACTGTTTTTTTTCCCTTTCAATATAATTAATTCAGAAGTAATTACTTCACATTTATATAATAGCAATAATAAACCTTTATTATGTAAAAGAAAACTGTTGGTCCAACTGACAGTAAAAAAAAAGTGTAATCCTGAAAACTGCTGATTGTCTTTTTGTATTGTGTAACAAAAAATAAATGATAAAAAATGTATTGAATTGAGTTGAATAGATAAATAACAGGTGGTTTCATCATACAGAATAGATTTTGGATTTAAAATTCAGTTAAGTTGCTTTATTTTGGGGCTTTGGTAGGGCGGGGCATTTCTGACCCGTAGGACAAGTGTCTTAAAACGACATGAAAGTAGGATCTGTGGGTCTCTGAAGCACTGACGGATGCAGGTTTTCATCTCTGTGGCCACACCATCCATCCTCTCAGTGGGATCAGCTGATCCTTCATTTTCTTTGTCTTTGTCAACACTGGAAAAAATGCCCCTCCAAAAATAAGGAAAAAAAACAACAAATAAAAGACGTTTTTGCTTGAAATAAGCAAAAAAATCTGCCAATGGAACTAGTGAAAATCGGCTTGTCAAGAAAAAAAAAAGCTTGTTTCATATGAAATGTGACTCAAAACAATTTGTTTTCAAGACTTTTTCATTTAACAAGATATTCCAGATGTATTGTATTAAAACAAGTCCCTATATCTGGCTGAAATGGTGCTTGTTAGGCAGTTGTGTCTCATATTAAGTGTAATGAGATATTTAGACTAGAAATGAGACAAATATACTTGGTAAGACTTTGATTTTTTCCAATGTTCTTCATAACCCGAGTCAGATGGAAGATTCTAAATATTTGAAACGCGTTGGATCCAGAGGAGGTGAAGCTCTGATTGGTCCACAGACTGAAACATGGACTCACCATGGTATTACTGATACTGTACCTGTGAGCCCCAGGTGGAGCTGTTTACCAGCAGGTGGGGTTTCAGCATCAGTTCAGAGCACTGTTACTCCCTCTGCTGGCTGCTGGCTGCCGGTGAAGTGATCTTTATCCAGAACAGGACTTCAGAAAGAGAAAAAGAGTTCTAACCAGCTGTTACGTGCCTTCTTTCACCTTCGTAATGTTGTTAAAATCAGGAACATCTTGTCTCAGAGTGATGCAGAAAAACTGCTCCATGCATTTGTTACTTCAGGATTGGACTACTGTAATTCTTTATTATTGGGCTGTCCCACATATTCTCTGAAAAGCCTCCAGATATGTGTTTACAAGTGTTTGCAGTTTGTTTGTCTTTTTCACAAACGCTCCAGATTCCATGTTTGATTCATAGGCGACTTTATTCAGTTCTCAATGAAAGGGGGTAAAAATGGGTAAAAACCTTTGCCAGAAATACATATAAACACATATAAACAGGGGCGGACTGGGGAGAAAAAGTGGCCTCGAAAACCATCGGTAAATTAACTCGTTATCTGGAGAAAACCATCAGAAAAAAGTTTATACGCACCACGTCCGCTCCGGGCTTCCGTACATCAACACACATGTTTTTAATCTTCTGTTCATAATGAATCATGACGCAGTATTTTTCCGCTGATCTATAATCTTAAAACAGAGCACGTGTTTGTATATTTTTCTTATCTTTGACATCTGCAGTCCGTACATGACAGGGTTTAGAAAGGGTTGTATGATGAGAAAGTAGAGGGACAGAAAGAGCTTCAGCTCAGCGGGGACGCCGGTCAGATCAAATCTGCTCTGAAGCATCTCAAAGCAGCTGCCGAAAGAAAAGTTCACGAGAGACACGAGGTGAGGCGAGCAGGTGCTGACGGCCTTCTGCCTCATCTGCCTGGAACCCACGAAACACACTCTCAGGATTTTCATGTAGGAGAAGATGATTGGAAGCAGGGGAGCAAAAACAGAGAGAAAAATACTAAAAATACCGTAAAAGTTATTCACCTGGGTGTCAGAACAGGCTAATTTAACCACCCCGTAGTTCTGACAGTACAAACTGTTTAAGATGTTTCCGCAGAACGACAAGCGGATGGTTAAAGACAAGACGATGAAAAACTTCACAAAACAGTAAAGCCAAGTCAGAACGATGATCACAGCAGCGCTGCGTAGCGTCATGCGTGTGCTGTACTGCAGAGGATAACAGATGGCCACATATCTGTCGTAAGACATGACGGCCAAGTTACAAAACTCAACACTTCCGTAAGTATAAACACAGAAGATCTGCAGGAAGCAGAGAGGAGCAGAAACAGTGTGAACGTCAGAGAGGATCTGAATCAGCAGGAATGGAAACAGCCCTAAACTACCATACAGTTCATTTACAAACAGGCTGCACAGAAACATGTACATGGGTTCATGTAAGCTCCTGTTCACACTGATAACCACGATGAGCGACGCGTTGGCCACGACTATAACAACGTACAGCGAAGCGGCCATCAGGAAGAAGAAGTATCTCAACTTTCCAACATTCAAATAAGCACCAAGAATGAAATGAGACAAAGTTGATGAAGTTGAATTCAACTTCATTCTTCTGATCAAACTTGGTGCAGATTTCAAAGGTTCTATTATCAGGTCAAAACTTATTATTTACATTTATAGTTCATTTACAAACAGGTTGGACTGAACGTAGTTTTATAGAATACGTGTTCACTTACAGAAGAAAATATAACCCTTTAGTTCATGTTTGCATCTTTTTTTCTCACCAAAAACAGAAAATAAAGCAGTTTGATTTAAAAGAATTAAATATTTCCTGACCTTTCTACATGTTTCTGATTTTAGAAATGGTGCGTCAAAGCTGCACAAAGTTACCGTTTGTTCTTCTTCACCATCGCAGCTGTGAAGCTGCTCAGCTGAACTTTATAAGTCCTTCAGGACAAAGAAAACCACCGGCTGCACACACCTCATCCCCAGTGACGCCATGTTTACCGACAGCGAGATGAAACCTTCTTTAAACCTTTGGTTTCAGCCGTCTGACGCAACCCTGCTCCTTCAGACAGATAGAACATAGATGCCACTGTGTGTCCAGTTTCTAGCTGAAAGATTTCTGTCTCATCTGGAACTAACAGAACAAAGTCTAAAGTTTTCCTGTGAACAGAGAAAAACACCAAAAATACCCAAAAAGTTCGCAGAACAGGCCGATAACAGAAGTTTTAGATCTGAATATTTTATATCTGTACACTCCCCTTTCAATCCCCTTGAAATAGAAGAGGTAAAGATAAGTAGGAATGGGAATCAAACCCTGGTTCAAGTAGGGGGTAATGAAAGTATAGAGGGTGCCAGAGGTGGAGGCAGGACACGACACACTATTGCATTGTATTTAAATTTAAACTCCTCTACTAGACTAGAAACTGGGAGCTGGAGTATGCCTTTCCCATACAGTGCCACAGTACTTAAACATCTAGGAACACCGAGCCACTTCCATGTCTGCCTGGTACCACCTGCCTAAACTCTATTTCACTTCCATCTTTAAACTATTCATATTCGCTCTGACAAAAAAAGCAAAAAGCAAAATGTTTCTTCACTTGATGGTGAAAGTTTTCTTTCTTTTAGCATCACACAACTAAACAAGTTTCAGGGATGGTTCAGGTAGGTTCACTGCCATGATTCTTTGATAAGATAAGAGTGTGGAAATGAAGAATAAGCTCCCTCAAATGTTCGAGCAGGTGGTTATAGGGGTAAAGAACTAAAAGGGAAAATGTTTGTAAGATAGAATTTAATTTAACACATTTTTGTTTAAGGCAACAAAGCATCAAATTATTTTAGGTGACACATTTAAGCATATTTCACCCTTCTGTGCATCAGTCTGCTGCTTGGTGCTTTATGTCACAGCTCCATTAATGACAGGGTTAGGGTCTCCCCAGTCCGCCCCTGTTTATATGTGTTTTATATGTGTTTGTATGTGTTATATGTGTTTATATATGTTTATATGTGTTTATATGTGTTTTATGTGTTTATATGTGTTTATATGTCTTTATATGTTTTATGTATTTATATGTGTTTATATGTGTTTATATATGTTTATATGTGTTTATATGTGTTTGTATGTGTTTATATGTATTTATATGTGTTTATATCTGTGTATATATGTTTATATGTGTTTATATGTCTTTATATGTGTTATATGTATTTATATGTCTTTATATGTGTTATATGTGTTTATATATGTTTATATATGTTTATATGTGTTTATATGTCTTTATATGTGTTATATGTGTTTATATGTCTTTATATGTGTTATATGTGTTTATATATGTTTATATGTGTTTATATGTCTTTATATGTGTTATATGTGTTTATATATGTTTATATGTGTTTATATGTGTTTTATGTGTTTATATATGTTTATATGTGTTTATATGTGTTTATATGTCTTTATATGTGTTATATGTGTTTATATATGTTTATATATGTTTATATGTGTTTATATGTCTTTATATGTGTTATATGTGTTTATATGTCTTTATATGTGTTATATATGTTTATATATGTTTATATGTGTTTATATGTCTTTATATGTGTTATATGTGTTTATATGTCTTTATATGTGTTATATGTGTTTATATATGTTTATATGTGTTTATATGTCTTTATATGTGTTATATGTGTTTATATATGTTTATATGTGTTTATATGTGTTTATATGTCTTTATATGTGTTATATGTCTTTATATGTCTTTATATGTGTTATATGTGTTTATATATGTTTATATGTGTTTATATGTGTTTATATGTCTTTATATGTGTTATATGTGTTTATATATGTTTATATGTGTTTATATGTGTTTATATGTCTTTATATGTGTTATATGTGTTTATATATGTTTATATGTGTTTTATGTGTTTATATGTGTTTATATGTATTTATATGTGTTTATATGTTTTATGTATTTATATGTGTTTATATGTGTTTATATATGTTTATATGTGTTTGTATGTGTTTATATGTATTTATATGTGTTTATATCTGTCTATATATGTTTATATGTGTTTATATGTCTTTATATGTGTTATATGTGTTTATATGTCTTTATATGTGTTATATGTGTTTGTATGTGTTATATGTGTTTCTATATGTTTATATGTGTTTATATGTGTTTATATGTGTTTTATGTGTTTATATGTGTTTATATGTATTTATATGTGTTTATATGTTTTATGTATTTATATGTGTTTATATGTGTTTATATATGTTTATATGTGTTTGTATGTGTTTATATGTATTTATATGTGTTTATATCTGTCTATATATGTTTATATGTGTTTATATGTCTTTATATGTGTTATATGTGTTTATATATGTTTATATGTGTTTATATGTGTTTATATGTGTTTTATGTGTTTATATGTGTTTATATGTCTTTATATGTGTTATATGTGTTTATATATGTTTATATGTGTTTATATGTGTTTATATGTCTTTATATGTGTTTATATGTGTTTATATATGTTTATATGTGTTTATATGTGTTTTATGTGTTTATATGTGTTTATATGTATTTATATGTGTTTATATGTTTTATGTATTTATATGTGTTTATATGTGTTTAAATATGTTTATATGTGTTTGTATGTGTTTATATGTATTTATATGTGTTTATATCTGTCTATATATGTTTATATGTGTTTATATGTCTTTATATGTGTTATATGTGTTTATATATGTTTATATGTGTTTATATGTGTTTATATGTGTTTTATGTGTTTATATGTGTTTATATGTCTTTATATGTGTTATATGTGTTTATATATGTTTATATGTGTTTATATGTCTTTATATGTCTTTATATGTGTTATATGTGTTTATATATGTTTATATGTGTTTATATGTGTTTATATGTGTTTTATGTGTTTATATGTGTTTATATGTATTTATATGTGTTTATATGTCTTTATATGTGTTATATGTGTTTATATGTCTTTATATGTGTTATATGTGTTTATATATGTTTATATGTGTTTATATGTCTTTATATGTGTTATATGTGTTTATATGTGTTTATATGTGTTTATATGTGTTTTATGTGTTTATATATGTTTATATGTGTTTATATGTGTTTATATGTCTTTATATGTGTTATATGTGTTTATATATGTTTATATATGTTTATATGTGTTTATATGTCTTTATATGTGTTATATGTGTTTATATGTCTTTATATGTGTTATATATGTTTATATATGTTTATATGTGTTTATATGTCTTTATATGTGTTATATGTGTTTATATGTCTTTATATGTGTTATATGTGTTTATATATGTTTATATGTGTTTATATGTCTTTATATGTGTTATATGTGTTTATATATGTTTATATGTGTTTATATGTGTTTATATGTCTTTATATGTGTTATATGTCTTTATATGTCTTTATATGTGTTATATGTGTTTATATATGTTTATATGTGTTTATATGTGTTTATATGTCTTTATATGTGTTATATGTGTTTATATATGTTTATATGTGTTTATATGTGTTTATATGTCTTTATATGTGTTATATGTGTTTATATATGTTTATATGTGTTTTATGTGTTTATATGTGTTTATATGTATTTATATGTGTTTATATGTTTTATGTATTTATATGTGTTTATATGTGTTTATATATGTTTATATGTGTTTGTATGTGTTTATATGTATTTATATGTGTTTATATCTGTCTATATATGTTTATATGTGTTTATATGTCTTTATATGTGTTATATGTGTTTATATGTCTTTATATGTGTTATATGTGTTTGTATGTGTTATATGTGTTTCTATATGTTTATATGTGTTTATATGTGTTTATATGTGTTTTATGTGTTTATATGTGTTTATATGTATTTATATGTGTTTATATGTTTTATGTATTTATATGTGTTTATATGTGTTTATATATGTTTATATGTGTTTGTATGTGTTTATATGTATTTATATGTGTTTATATCTGTCTATATATGTTTATATGTGTTTATATGTCTTTATATGTGTTATATGTGTTTATATATGTTTATATGTGTTTATATGTGTTTATATGTGTTTTATGTGTTTATATGTGTTTATATGTCTTTATATGTGTTATATGTGTTTATATATGTTTATATGTGTTTATATGTGTTTATATGTCTTTATATGTGTTTATATGTGTTTATATATGTTTATATGTGTTTATATGTGTTTTATGTGTTTATATGTGTTTATATGTATTTATATGTGTTTATATGTTTTATGTATTTATATGTGTTTATATGTGTTTAAATATGTTTATATGTGTTTGTATGTGTTTATATGTATTTATATGTGTTTATATCTGTCTATATATGTTTATATGTGTTTATATGTCTTTATATGTGTTATATGTGTTTATATATGTTTATATGTGTTTATATGTGTTTATATGTGTTTTATGTGTTTATATGTGTTTATATGTCTTTATATGTGTTATATGTGTTTATATATGTTTATATGTGTTTATATGTCTTTATATGTCTTTATATGTGTTATATGTGTTTATATATGTTTATATGTGTTTATATGTGTTTATATGTGTTTTATGTGTTTATATGTGTTTATATGTATTTATATGTGTTTATATGTTTTATGTATTTATATGTGTTTATATGTGTTTATATATGTTTATATGTGTTTGTATGTGTTTATATGTGTTTATATATGTTTATATGTGTTTGTATGTGTTTATATGTATTTATATGTGTTTATATCTGTCTATATATGTTTATATGTGTTCATATGTGTTTATATATGTTTATATGTCTTTATATGTGTTATATGTGTTTATATATGTTTATATGTGTTTATATGTATTTATATGTGTTTTATGTGTTTATATGTATTTATATGTGTTATATATGTTTATATGTGTTTATATGTATTTATATGTGTTTTATGTGTTTATATGTGTTTATATATGTTTATATGTATTTATATGTGTTTATATGTTTTATGTATTTATATGTGTTTTATGTATTTATATGTGTTTATATGTGTTTATATATGTTTATATGTGTTTATATTTATTTATATGTGTTTATATATGTTTATATGTGTTTATATTTATTTATATGTGTTTATATATGTGTTTTATGTATTTATATGTGTTTATATGTGTTTTATGTATTTATATGTGTTTATATGTGTTTATATATGTTTATATGTGTTTTATGTATTTATATGTGTTTATATATGTTTATATGTGTTTATATATGTTTATATGTGTTTATATTTATTTATATGTGTTTATATGTGTTTTATGTATTTATATGTGTTTATATGTGTTTATATGTATTTATATGTGTTTTATGTGTTTATATGTGTTTATATATGTTTATATGTATTTATATGTGTTTATATGTTTTATGTATTTATATGTGTTTATATGTGTTTATATATGTTTATATGTGTTTATATTTATTTATATGTGTTTATATGTGTTTTATGTATTTATATGTGTTTATATGTGTTTTATGTATTTATATGTGTTTATATATGTTTATATGTGTTTATATTTATTTATATGTGTTTATATGTGTTTTATGTATTTATATGTGTTTATATGTGTTTATACGTATTTATATGTGTTTATATGTATTTATATGTGTTTATATGTGTTTATATGTATT
Source organism: Odontesthes bonariensis (assembly GCF_027942865.1). NCBI lineage: Eukaryota > Metazoa > Chordata > Actinopteri > Atheriniformes > Atherinopsidae > Odontesthes > Odontesthes bonariensis. The sequence goes on along the minus strand of NC_134514.1, from coordinate 1,103,676 downwards.
TATATGTGTTTTATGTGTTTATATATGTTTATATGTGTTTATATGTATTTATATGTGTTTATATGTGTTTTATGTGTTTATATGTGTTTTATGTATTTATATGTGTTTATATGTGTTTATATATGTTTATATGTGTTTTATGTATTTATATGTGTTTATATATGTTTATATGTGTTTATATATGTTTATATGTGTTTATATTTATTTATATGTGTTTCATGTGTTTATATGTGTTTATATGTATTTATATGTGTTTTATGTGTTTATATGTGTTTATATATGTTTATATGTATTTATATGTGTTTATATGTTTTATGTATTTATATGTGTTTATATGTGTTTATATATGTTTATATGTGTTTATATTTATTTATATGTGTTTATATGTGTTTTATGTATTTATATGTATTTATATGTGTTTATATGTGTTTTATGTATTTATATGTGTTTATATATGTTTATATGTGTTTATATTTATTTATATGTGTTTATATGTGTTTTATGTATTTATATGTGTTTATATGTGTTTTATGTATTTATATGTGTTTATATGTGTTTATACGTATTTATATGTGTTTATATGTATTTATATGTGTTTATATGTGTTTATATGTATTTATATGTGTTTATATGTGTTTATATGTATTTATATGTGTTTTATGTGTTTATATGTGTTTATATGTGTTTATATGTATTTATATGTGTTTATATGTGTTTTATGTGTTTATATATGTTTATATGTGTTTATACGTATTTATATGTGTTTATATGTGTTTTATGTATTTATATGTGTTTATATGTGTTTATATGTGTTTTATGTGTTTATATGTGTTTATATATGTTTATATGTGTTTATATTTATTTATATGTGTTTATATGTGTTTTATGTATTTATATGTGTTTATATGTGTTTTATGTATTTATATGTGTTTATATGTGTTTATATGTATTTATATGTGTTTATATGTGTTTTATGTGTTTATATGTGTTTATATGTGTTTTATGTGTTTATATGTGTTTATATGTATTTATATGTGTTTATATGTATTTATATGTGTTTATACGCACCACGTCCGCTCCGGGCTTCCGTAGCTTAAACCACACGTTTTTAATCTTCTGTTCATAATGAATCATGACACAGTATTATGTGTTTATATGTGTTTATATGTATTTATATTTGCTTATATGTGTTTTATGTGTTAATATGTGTTTACATGTATTTATGTGTTCATATGTGTTTTATATGTATTTATATTTGCTTATATGTGTTTTATGTGTTAATATGTGTTTACATGTGTTTATATGTATTTATGTGTTCATATGTGTTTATATGTATTCATATGTATTTATATGTGCTTATATGTGTTTTATGTGTTAATATGTGTTCACATGTGTTTATGTGTTCATATGTATTTATATGTATTTATATTTGCTTATATGTGTTTTATGTGTTAATATGTGTTTACATGTATTTATGTGTTCATATGTGTTTTATATGTATTTATATTTGCTTATATGTGTTTTATGTGTTAATATGTGTTTACATGTGTTTATATGTATTTATGTGTTCATATGTGTTTACATGTGTTTATATGTATTTATGTGTTAATATGTGTTTACATGTATTTATGTGTTCATATGTGTTTTATATGTATTTATATGTATTTATATGTGCTTATATGTGTTTTATGTGTTAATATGTGTTTACATGTGTTTATATGTATTTATGTGTTCATATGTGTTTATATGTATTTATATGCGTTTTATGTGTTCGCAGTTTGTTTGTCTCGTAGAGATAACTTTCATATCTTAACTTTCAGGCCGTCTCCATGGTTACCCAATGATGCACCAGAGGTGCCGTCATCGTTTTCTGGAGATAACGATAATGGCATGATTGGTGTGTGTTAAACCTGATTCCATTCTTCTTTGCTTTTTTCAGTTTCAAAAACGCTCCAGATTCCATGTTTGATTCATAGGCGACTTTATTCAGTTCTCAATGAAAGGGGGTAAAAATGGGTAAAAACCTTTGCCAGAAATACATATAAACACATATAAACAGGGGCGGACTGGGGAGAAAAAGTGGCCTCGAAAACCATCGGTAAATTAACTCGTTATCTGGAGAAAACCATCAGAAAAAAGTTTATACGCACCACGTCCGCTCCGGGCTTCCGTACATCAACACACATGTTTTTAATCTTCTGTTCATAATGAATCATGACGCAGTATTTTTCCGCTGATCTATAATCTTAAAACAGAGCACGTGTTTGTATATTTTTCTTATCTTTGACATCTGCAGTCCGTACATGACAGGGTTTAGAAAGGGTTGTATGATGAGAAAGTAGAGGGACAGAATGAGCTTCAGCTCAGCGGGGACGCCGGTCAGATCAAATCTGCTCTGAAGAATCTCAAAGCAGCTGCCGAAAGAAAAGTTCACGAGAGACACGAGGTGAGGCGAGCAGGTGCTGACGGCCTTCTGCCTCATCTGCCTGGAACCCACGAAACACACTCTCAGGATTTTCATGTAGGAGAAGATGATTGGAAGCAGGGGAGCAAAAACAGAGAGAAAAATACCAAAAATACCGTAAAAGTTATTCACCTGGGTGTCAGAACAGGCTAATTTAACCACCCCGTAGTTCTGACAGTACAAACTGTTTAAGATGTTTCCGCAGAACGACAAGCGGATGGTTAAAGACAAGTTGATGAAAAACTTCACAAAACAGTAAAGCCAAGTCAGAACGATGATCACAGCAGCGCTGCGTAGCGTCATGCGTGTGCTGTACTGCAGAGGATAACAGATGGCCACATATCTGTCGTAAGACATGACGGCCAAGTTACAAAACTCAACACTTCCGTAAGTATAAACACAGAAGATCTGCAGGAAGCAGAGAGGAGCAGAAACAGTGTGAACGTCAGAGAGGATCTGAATCAGCAGGAATGGAAACAGCCCTAAACTACCATACAGTTCATTTACAAACAGGCTGCACAGAAACATGTACATGGGTTCATGTAAGCTCCTGTTCACACTGATAACCACGATGAGCGACGCGTTGGCCACGACTATAACAACGTACAGCGAAGCGGCCATCAGGAAGAAGAAGTATCTCAACTTTCCAACATTCAAATAAGCACCAAGAATGAAATGAGACAAAGTTGATGAAGTTGAATTTAACTTCATTCTTCTGATCAAACTTGGTGCAGATTTCAAAGGTTCTATTATCAGGTCAAAACTTATTATTTACATTTATAGTTCATTTACAAACAGGTTGGACTGAACGTAGTTTTATAGAATACGTGTTCACTTACAGAAGAAAATATAACCCTTTAGTTCATGTTTGCATCTTTTTTTCTCACCAAAAACAGAAAATAAAGCAGTTTGATTTAAAAGAATTAAATATTTCCTGACCTTTCTACATGTCTCTGATTTTAGAAATGATGTGTCAAAGCTGCACAAAGTTACCGTTTGTTCTTCTTCGCCATCGCAGCTCTGAAGCTGCTCAGCTGAACTTTATAAGTCCTTCAGGACAAAGAAAACCACCGGCTGCACACACCTCATCCCCAGTGACGCCATGTTTACCGACAGCGAGATGAAACCTTCTTTAAACCTTTGGTTTCAGCCGTCTGACGCAACCCTGCTCCTTCAGACAGATAGAACATAGATGCCACTGTGTGTCCAGTTTCTAGCTGAAAGATTTCTGTCTCATCTGGAACTAACAGAACAAAGTCTAAAGTTTTCCTGTGAACAGAGAAAAACACCAAAAATACCCAAAAAGTTCCCAGAACAGGCCGATAACAGAAGTTTTAGATCTGAATATCTTATATCTGTACACTCCCCTTTAATTCTAAGGTTTCTCAAGGTGTTTATGGTGTATCAGGTTATAATGGAAATATTTTCAAAGTAAACTCAAGAAATTTGTGCTAAAGAAAAAATGGACCAGACTCAGTGAATGATTCCCTATTATATAGATCAGTGAGCAGTGCTGACCAACATCATTGGGGTCATCAGGGGGGAACCTCCTTTCATCAGTGTTTGGTCTAGGTCGAAGTAGGAATGGGATTCAAACCCTGGTTTGGGTAGGGGGTAGAAATAGAAGAGGTAAAGATAAGTAGGAATGGGAATCAAAGCCTGGTTCAGGTAGGGGGTAATGAAAGTATAGAGGGTGCCAGAGGTGGAGGCAGGACAAGACACATAGTGGTTCCCAAACTGGGAGGCACAGAGCAATTGCAGGAGGGAATGCACAAATTAATCAATTAAAATAAATGATACTGCTAGCATAACATGGACAAGTTTTTGATGGGGCTCCCATGTAAACGCAAAGCAGAGGATGATGCCAAATATGCTTCCAAAGCAATTTCCTTCCATGGCAAAGAAAAGTATATATGGTGACACATATCTTGCCTTTGGCTTCACCTGTAAAACGGTGGGTTACGAGGAGATACCGCAGTGTGTTGTCTGTCTTAAAACTCTAGCTTGTGACAGCTTGAAGCTGAACAAGCTTCGGTAAAAAATGTCTTATGTACCAAAGGGGGGCCCAGCAGAGAATGTTTGGGAACCATTGCACTAGCAGATTCAGCAGACTAACTCACCTAAACAGTCCTACAGTCACTAAAAATGCCAGCAAAAACAAAGCCATACAGGCCAACTCACCTAAAATGGCTGCCTGGTTACACATGGGCCACACCCTCCACTTAAATGTCTTGAACTTCTTCTTTGCTTCTTCCAAGAGTCTGTTTACCCTAAGTGCTCCCCCTGCTGGGCCCCCAGCTGCTATTGCTTCTTCTAATCCAAATCCACTGACTGGACTTTACTGCTTCATCTGACACTTCCTTCACTATTTTCCTCACACTCTGTCCACTTACACCCAGCTCCCTCAGCAATGAGACAACAGACTTTGCAACAAATCCTCTACATCCTACTTCCACTGGACAGATTCTAACCTTCCATCCTCGCTGCTCTGCTTCTGCCCCCAACTCCACATATCTAAGCTTTTTCCTTTCATATGCTTCTGCTACTGATTCCTCCCAAGGAACAGTCAGCTCTATGAAACAGACTCTCATTCTACTCCTAGACCACAAGACTATATCAGGCTTTAGATTTGTAGAGGCTATCTCCTGGGGAACAACAAGCTTATTTCCTAAATCTACCTGCATCTCCCAATCACAAGCATCCTCCAAGCTGCCGTGCCTCCTAATCGTTTTATTAACTTTCTCCCCCTCTTGAACAAACTGAATTGCCCCTCTCTTCGCCTAAAGGGCCCAGTATAGTTGCCGTGATGGCTCTCACGAACGGTGTTGATGATGTCACAGTGTCGTGCCAGCCATATATAGCGCCAATCTTCTCCGTCACAGAGGTGTCGCTGCTACGTGAAGGATACCGCTCTGCAACGACGATAGTTGAGAAGAAAACAATGCCCCTGCAGCGCTGCCATCAGTGAAGCTTCTGCTTAGAACCTTACCTAAAAAAAAATAAAAAGTAATAAAAATAAATAAAAATAAAAAACAATTAAAAATCATTTTAAAAAAGAACCTTACCGGCGAAAAGGTGACGAAAGAGAAAGATTATTTTTCATAATAGCTGATGAGCCTGCAGAAGTTGAAATTTCAATAGGTGTTTTCTATAGTCTGATACAGTCCTTAGAATATTGTTATAGGACTTTAAGTGTATTGTGTTACCTTTTGTTTGTTTGTTTGTTATGAAATAGTGTGCTTCAATGGACACACTTTGGAATTATCGTTACCTTTCAGGATGCAACAATAATAATAACAGATGGTTTTATATGGCGCTGATACTCAACGCTGCTTCCAGTGAATGAAACAACAGCAAATTCTTAACGACATCATTTATTTACAAATAATAGCACAAAGTATTTTACATGACAACCGGCAGCCGCGTGCCTGTTTTCGAGTTGGTCCGTCCGGTTTGTCGTTTTACGTGCGCGCCAAGTTTCAAATTTTGACTGGTGCCCGACTACGCGCCACGCCGCCTTTTCATGGCGCGCACCAGGCAGAAATACGTCATCTTGATGTTACAAGACATATTCATATTCTTTCTTCTTTCTCTTTTTCCTAAGACGTTCAGCCCTTCTGAGTATTGCTAGCCTGCCTCTCAATTCTTCCTGCAAAACATTAATTCCCTCTCTCTCTTCTTCTGTAGATATTTTCCACTGCTTTCTTAAATTTCTTCTTTCCTTAACCAATTTCTCCATCTCTTTTTGCCGCCTAGACTTAACTAAATGTACTCTTTCAACTCTCTTTCTATCTTGCACCCCAAATCTTTCTACACCATAGGAGTAAATTATATCTCCCATCTTCTCTAGCCTATCGCTTGCATTTCCTCCTAACCTACCTAATATGGACAAAACAGAAACACTGGTTATTGCCCCTGATGACTCCATTCCAGGGATTAACCAGTACTTGGGTGACTTGGGCCAGTCTGTTAAACCGAGCCTAAGGAACCTGGGTGTTGTGTTTGACAAAGACACGTCAAACAGCTGACCAAAAACTGCTTTTTTCAACTGAGGAAAATCTCCAAACTCTGGAAAATGGTGTCACAAAATGATTTGGAGCTGATCATTCATGCATTTGTGTCTTTGCGTTTGGACTATTGTAATAGTCTGTTTTCATGTCTGAACAAGAAGGAGCTGTCTCGCCTGCAGTTGGTGCAAAACTCTGCAGCCAGAATTCTGACCCGCTCTAATAGGAGGACTCACATAACTCCTGTTCTTAAAGCTCTTCATTGGCTACCAGTTTCCTCTAGGATAAATTTTAAAATTTTGGTTTTAACTTTCCGAGCATTGCATGGTCAGGCTCCACCTTACATCAGAGATCTGATCCAGTCTTACACCCCAGCTAGGGATCTGAGGTCTGTGGATCAGAACCTTCTGATGGTGCCGGACCAAAGGAGACCGATCCTTCCAGGCTTTGGAACGATCTTCCGCTCATGCTATGCTCGATGGAGTCTGTTGACGCCTTCAAAAGGCAACTGAAGACCTTTTTATTTGTTCAGGTTTTTTCTTAATTGTCTTGGGGCTGCTATGATTGTCACTGAGTTGCCTTGGCCTTCTTAAACTTATACTTTTATGTACTTCTTAACTGTGTTTTTCTATTCTACCTGTAAAGCGCTTTGTGACTCTGGTCTGTGAAAGGCGCTGTACAAATAAAGATTACTAACTTACTTACTTACTAATATTATCTACAAATCTTTATTGACTGCCTCCCATTCTTTGTTACTATTTGCCCTAGGCCACTTAACTCTAGCTTTCTGCTCCATATTTCTCTCTCTAACTGGCCTGTTCACCTCAGTATCAGCTGCATCCCTTCTTAGAACCTCCTCCTCCCCCTCTGTAGCTGTGTTATTGATATCCTTTGGACTGTGGTTTCCTACCTGCCGCTGGACTCCATCCGACTTACTTGATTGACTTCTTAAAAAGTACTGATCGATTCGGCCACACTGCCCTTCCTTTACCACACATCTCTTTCTTCCCTGATGCATTTTAAGGCCTCTAACTATTTTACTTGAGCCTACCACTTTTATTCTCTCCAGCTACACTCACTTTCCTCTGAGAACTATTCTGCCCAGCTCTAGCCCCAGAGAATAGGTCTGTGCCCCTATCCTTCACCGAGTCACATCTCCAACTCATAGTCATGCACTGGAAAAAATCTAAATCTTACCAAGTATATTGGTCTCATTTCTAGTCAAAATATCTCATTACACTTAATATAAGACACAACTGCCTAACAAGCACCATTACAGCCAGATATAGGGACTTGTTTTAATACAATACATCTGGAATATCTTGTTAAGTGAAAAAGTCTTGAAAACATCTTATTTTGAGTCATATTTCACATGAAACAAGCTTTTTTTTTTAATTTAAAGAGGTCTTTAAGCTAATTTCAAGATCACTTTTAACTCAAAAGTCCTAAATATCACATTTTATTTCAAGAAATCTTGACAAGCCGATTTTCACTAGTTCCATTGGCAGATTTTTGTGCTTTTTTCAAGTATTTGTTGTTTTTCTTACTTATTTTTTGAGAGGCATTTTTTCCAGTGTGTTATATACCTATTAAGTCCCAAAATGAGGGGAACCAAACCTCAGATGAACAACACATGACTAACTGACAGATATGTCACATCTGTACTGTGTGATGAGATCTTTAGAACGTTAAATGGCAGCTCCAGTTTCATCATAACCAATACCAGCTGTCGCTAACTGCCCTGGATGCTAAAGAACTCGTATCTCCCACTTTCAAATCCGGCTCAGTTGGACGGCCGTGCTACCTGCTGGTTTGTGAACATTCCCACATCAGAAAATGAGGACAAAGGATTATCAGTAATCCTCAGTCACGCGTCTCAGAATCTCTCTTTTATTTTCAGCTGTTTAGTTAGCTTAAAGTTAGTAAAACATTTCCTCCAACCCCCTTACAATGTCTATCAAGTTAACCTTGTTTACTGGTTTATGAGTAAAAAAAATTAGCCAAATTTCCAAAATACTAAAACCTGGTGGACATGTGAAAGAAAATCTCTCATCGGCAGGAATATAAAGTTTTTAGTTGAGTTACTGTTTATATTTCAGCAGAATACTGTGATGAGAAAGCAGAACAGATGATGCTGTTTTTAGGTTGTTAAGAGGAATCAATCTGTCCCAAAAATAATGATAATAAAGTGGAATCTCATTAATGAAAGCTGGGTTTGGAGTCGGGCTCCTGGAAAGGATTTGGGTCAAACATGGAGGAAGTGCGATGCTCTGTGTTTCTGTAACTGGATTCAGAGTTGGTTGGATGGGATAAAGATCCAAATGTCAGAGGAAAACAGCTGCTTTCAGTCATAGAACCGATGTTTGAGATCAGAGAAGAAGAAGAAATATCTGTTTGTTCTGTACTTTAACCCTCCTGTTGTCCTGCGGGTCCAAAGTGAGCCACCACCATGTTTAGCTGTAGAAAAAACACCTTAAACTATCTTTTTCCAACTTGAAATTTCATGACTTTTCCTAAAGGGACCCCATCATTAGAAAAAGTCACACTTTATTTTTGTTTATGTTGCCATGTGGGCTGTACACCACTAGGGTACAAAGATTGTCTTATGGGTCATTTCTGACCCGTGAATTATAAAAACATTTAAACACCAGAAAAAAGTTCACTGTTTTTTTCCCTTTCAATATAATTAATTCAGAAGTAATTACTTCACATTTATATAATAGCAATAATAAACCTTTATTATGTAAAAGAAAACTGAGAAAACAAGAAAACTGTTGGTCCAACTGACAGTAAAAAAAAAAAAGTGTAATCCTGAAAACTGGTGATTGTCTTTTTGTATTGTGTAACAAAAGATACATGATAAAAAATGTATTGAATTGAGTTGAATAGATAAATAACAGGTGGCTTCATCATACTAAATAGATTTTGGATTTAAAATTAAAGTAAGTTGCTTTATTTTGGGCCTTTGGTAGGGCGGCTCATTTCTGACCCGTAGGACAAAGGAGAGTAAACACAATGTTAAGACCGCACAAAGGGTTAAACCTGGTATGATAACACAAAGTGTTTCCAAACTTCAGTTAATTTCACATCTAATCATTTTCGTGACTAATACAACTAAAGTTTGCTGTGTCGTTCCTCCTGAGGCGTGTTGTTGCAGAACGGTCTGATGGGAGGTCATTAGTGTCCTCAGCACTCTGCGGACAGACGGACGCCTGATTGGTCTCTCTGGTTCAGAGGAAACGAACAGAAACTGTGGCTAAAGCTGAAGACGCCTCAGGGACAAACGTGTTGAGTCGCTGAGGCGACCTCGGACATCAGGGACTTCAGTAATGAGCTGCAGTGATGCAACTTCAGCTTCCATCAGCAATGCAAACAAAGTTTATCTGACAAAAGTTTCATCACTTAGACACATAATCAACAACATTTTCAGAAAAGCTGAGAAGATTAAACAAACAAATGCGCTGATTATTGATCCTGAAGAAATGGGATCAAGAAGGGATCAGAAACTTTCTAGATTCTGACGAGAACCTTTTCCAATCAGAAAACATTTAACAAAGTTCTGGTAAATATCTTTTTTCTTTCTAAGTGAACTAAATAACTGCTGATGAGAACTTCCAAAGAAAAGTTGTGGATAAAGGTGAAGACTCCGACGGTCCACTTAAAGCATCAGAATAAAGCTGGACTGAGGATGAATTCTGGTGAGTCTGGGAAACTGAGACAGAATAAAGTAGAAACTGAACAAAGATCAGAACTGAGGCAGAGCCAGACTGAGACTACATCAGATAGATAGATAGATAGATAGATAGATAGATAGATAGATAAGTACTTTATTCATCCCAATTTGGGAAATTATTGTGTTGCAGCAGCGTACAGTATAAAAGATATGTAAACAATTAAAGTAAAAACAAGCAAATAGAATAGAATAAAAATAGTGAATAAACATCAGCTATATACAGATCTACAGTATGAAGAGTAGGGTAAATAATGATAATAGTAATAATAATAATAATAATGATGATGAACATCAGTAAACTAAATAAAATAAATTAAAAACAGATTTGTACATTTAAAGGAAAACGTCGGAAAATTTCAATTTTTCTATTTTCCCTGACACCTGTCCCCCAAAATCGATTTCTCACACTGTTTTACATTATTCAACCCATAACCTTGCGCTCCCAGATTTTTTCACTTCTAGCCATGGGCGCAGCCATGTTCAGCCACATCCGGGCATATTTTACGTCAGAAATGCAAATTCTACTTGTGCAGCGGAAACAAAAATTCTACTTGTGTGGCGGGAGTGTGCTCTAACAAAGTGTAGAGTGTAACTTGGAAATACACAATGATTGAATACTACCTGTATATAGTAGAATTAGAAATTATTTTTATTTCAACATGTATGTTCACATATATCTGTAGTGATAGTCTACAACTGCCTCGTCGGCGTGAAGGAAACCCTTGTAGGTCCCGTCCTGCGACTCATATTTATCCCTGATCGCCCACACCGCACAGGAGGGAATCACTCTTCGGAAGCGCTTCCCAAGTCTCCCATGGAGAAAGTAGGTCACCTGCCGGTAGGCCTGGAAACGGTACACAAGGTTGGGCATGGGGTCCGGAAACGCCTCACGGCTCGTGGATACAACCGGTGAGTCGTTAGCATTTGGCGGCGGTGCCGCGGCTGCTGCGACAGCCACTTGTCCGTCCTTATTTTTAGCCTTATCCGACCATCTCGGCTGATGGCTAAGCTAACATAACTTGGATCGAGAGGCTGATCATGATCTGACTCGGACTCAGGCGAAACTTCGCATTCTATCTCCGGGTCCGAGTCAGACCAAGACAGTTCGTAAGTGTCTTCCATTGCTGTAGAAAAAATGTTTGCATTTCTGACGTCATGTTGAGTGAACATGGCGGCGCTAGGGAGGCAGAGCCAGAGCGGTATAACTTGAATTTCAAACATTCGCGAATGTTACTCTCTCGGGCTGACAAATGTAAACAAGGTGAGAAATTGAGTTTGGGGAACATCTTCCAGGGAAAATAGTACATTTGAAACTTTCCAGCGTTTTCCTTTAACAATAAAGGTAAAAAAAAATAGATTTAACTGAGCAGACTAAACCAATAAGAAATATAGGGTATATGGATAAAATATGGGGCATATGGATAATTTACATTATATTGTACTATGATGAAAACATGTTTTTTAGTTTTTATGAATATAAAACTAAAGAGAGACAGAGCAATAAATCAGAATAAATCAGCTGATTCGATACATTTATTCTTCTGTTGTGTTTTATTTGTGTTGAGCAGTGATAAGCAGGGCTAACCCCTGACCCTGAAGCTAGGTATTCGAAAAGAACTGGTTTACTTCTGATACAAGGGTTATACAACTGGTTTGAAAAGTAACAGGCCTTTGATTCACAAAAACAGAGTCACCACGTGAGGAGCCCTTTGTCCAAAACAACAGGTCCGCCATCTTGGGCCGCCATCTTGAACAAAGGCAAAACAATAGGTCCGCCATTTTGTGACGCTATGTTGAACAAAGACACATCAGTGTCATCCACGCAGTTTAAACAGAAACTGAACAGAATAAAACCGAATTCAGGGCAAGCTTAAAGATAAACTTTTTATCATCAAATCACCACCAAATTGGACGCAGGACTATTCTTTAGACCTGATCAGCTGAGGGGCTGCCACAATGGAGGGCATATGGTGATAAACAGCTGAAACGCCTGCGGATTTGCTCACAAAATCGTTCTCGGCTGTCGGCAGGCGGCAGCAGGCAGTGATACGAAGGGAGAGAAAATAGGGCCAAGAGATTGTGAGCTCTGACTTTTTCCTGTTGAACCATTTTGTGATGCAAATGTATTACTCTGTTGAACGCATATTGTTTTGAGAAGCAAAACGCTTTATTTTTTAAACCCCAGCCAACTAGCCGGACTACCTTCATCAACACCAAAACGAGGCTGGAACTCTGCTCACAGGACGCAGCAGGGGGTAAGAAGATGTTCAGAAATGATGTTGCTAATATGGGATGTTGTCAGGTTCAAATACTTAGAATTACATAAAGAAGAGAGAGAGAGACGTTTAGGATTTTTTACTCATGAGGAGAGCAATGAGGAGACAGCTTTTTACACTCTCAAAAAACGCTCTGAAGCTTCTCCATCATGTCTCCTCAACTTTATTTGGAAAATGGGTGTGTCTTGCTTACAAACAGCTCTCAAAAGAAGGGAAGGGGGATCCAGTTTCAGGCCTGACCAGACCACATTCCTAACAGTGGAATTTACGATCTTCACACAAATGAGCAAAGCACAACTTTGCTTAAAACTCTTAATCAATACAACAAAACAGAGTATATATGGGATAACTAACATAAAATGTATTTACAACTCAACAGATGTCATACAGCTTCATGTCAAAAGAGGCGAACTGTCCCTTTAAGGGGTGCAAAGGCAGTGGCTCAGGCTAAGCAGGGACGCTGGGTGAATTGGGAAGGTGTAGAGAAGAAAAAGCTTAGTTGGAAAGAACTGTGGAGTATGGAGGAAAGGAGTATTAGATTTTTGATAGGGGCAACATGTGATGTATTGCCAGAACCTAAAACTCTGGGTAAATGGAGACCCGTTATGTTCGTTATGTTCAGGTACTGCAACTCTAAGGCATATTTTGTCAGGTTGTAAGGTTAGTCTGTCACAAGGCCAGTATACATGGCGACATGACCAAGTATTAAGAAGCTTAGCTGCAGGTATTGAAGATAAACGAAGGCAGGTAAACTTAGGAGGGTCTAAAGCTTGTTTTATGGTTGACGCGTCGCTCATGGCGCGTGACATCAAGATGACGTATTTCTGCCTGGTGCGCGCCATGAAAAGGCGGCGTGGCGCGTAGTCGGGCACCAGTCAAAATTTGAAACTTGGCGCGCACGTAAAACGACAAACCGGACGGACCAACTCGAAAACAGGCACGCGGCTGCCGGTTGTCATGTAAAATACTTTGTGCTATTATTTGTAAATAAATGATGTTGTTAAGAATTTGCTGTTGTTTCATTCACTGGAAGCAGCGTTGAGTATCAGCGCTATATAAAACCATCTGTTATTATTATTGTTGCATCCTGAAAGGTAACGATAATTCCAAAGTGTGTCCATTGAAGCACACTATATCATAACAAACAAACAAACAAAAGGTAACACAATACACTTAAAGTCCTATAACAATATTCTAAGGACTGTATCAGACTATAGAAAACACCTATTGAAATTTCAACTTCTGCAGGCTCATCAGCTATTATGAAAAATAATCTTTCTCTTTCGTCACCTTTTCGCCGGTAAGGTTCTTTTTTTAAATTATTTTTAATTGTTTTTTATTTTTATTTATTTTTTATTACTATTTATTTTTTTATTTGTTTTAGGTAAGGTTCTAAGCAGAAGCATCACTGATGGCAGCGCTGCAGGGGCATTGTTTTCTTCTCAACTATCGTCGTTGCAGTGTAGTTAGCGGTATCCTTCACGTAGCAGCGACACCTCTGTGACGGAGAAGATTGGCGCTATGTATGGCTGGCACGACACTGTGACATCATCAACACCGTTCGTGAGAGCCATCACGGCAACTATACTGGGCCCTTTAGGCGAAGAGAGTGGCAATTCAGTTTGTTCAAGAGGGGGAGAAAGTTAATAAGACGATTAGGAGGCACGGCAGCTTGGAGGATGCTTGTGATTGGGAGATGCAGGTAGATTTAGGAGATAAGCTTGTTGTTCCCCAGGAGATAGCCTCTACAAATTTAAGGCCTGATATAGTCTTGTGGTCTAGGAGTAGAATGAGAGTCTGTTTCATAGAGCTGACTGTTCCTTGGGAGGAATCAGTAGCAGAAGCATATGAAAGGAAAAAGCTTAGATATGTGGAGTTGGGGGCAGAAGCAGAGCAGCGAGGATGGAAGGTTAGAATCTGTCCAGTGGAAGTAGGATGTAGAGGATTTGTTGCAAAGTCTGTTGTCTCATTGTTGAGGGAGCTGGGTGTAAGTGGACAGAGTGTGAGGAAAATAGTGAAGGAAGTGTCAGATGAGGCAGTAAAGTCCAGTCAGTGGATTTGGATTAGAAGAAGCAATAGCAGCTGGGGGCCCAGCAGGGGGAGCACTTAGGGTAAACAGACTCTTGGAAGAAGCAAAGAAGAAATTCAAGATATTTAAGTGGAGGGTGTGGCCCATGTGTAACCAGGCGGCCATTTTAGGTGAGTGGGCCTGTATGGCTTTGTTTTTGCTGGTATTTTTAGTGACTGTAGGACTGCTTAGGTGAGTTTGTCTGCTGAATCTGCTCGTGTGTCTTGTCCTGCCTCCATCTCTGGCACCCTCTATACTTTCATTACACCCTACCTGAACCGGGGTTTGAATCCCATTCCTACTTATCTTTAACTCTTCTATTTCTACCCCCTACCTGAACCTGGGTTTGAATCCCATTCCTACTTATCTTTACCTCTTCTATTTCTACCCCCTACCAGAACCAGGGTTTGAATCCCATTCCTACTTATCTTTACCTCATCTATTTCTCTTCTCCTTCCGACGGGCTCACCACCCGTGGGAGGGGCCATGGGGGTCGGGTGCAGTGTGAGCTGGGTGGCAGCCGAAGGCGGAGACCTTGACGGTCTGATCCTCAACTACTGAAGCTGGCTCTTGGGACGTGGAACGTCACCTCTCTGTTGGGAAAGGAGCCTGAGCTGGTGCGCGAGGCTGAGCGGTTCCGGCTAGATATAGTCGGACTCACCTCGACGCATGGCTTGGGCTCCTGAACCAGCCTCCTCGAGAGGGGTTGGACTCTTCCACTCTGGAGTTGCCCGTGGTGAGAGGCACAGAGCAGGTGTGGGCATACTTATTGCCCCCCGGCTGTGAGCCTGTACATTGGGGTTTACCCGGGTGGACGAGAGGGTAGCCTCCCTCCGCCTTAGGGTGGGGGGACAAGTCCTCATTGTTGTTTGTGCTTATGGGTACCGACAGGCCAAACGGAAAGAGGCCTCGGCGGTTGCTGAGGAAAAAACTCGGGTTTGGGAGGAGTTTGGTGAGGCCATGGAGAACGACTTTCGGACGGCCTCGAAGAGTTTCTGGTCCACCATCCGGTGTGGGAGAGAAATGTCATGACATGGCCTAATTACATCGTGTGCTTTGTTGTTCGGTTCATATGAATATTGTTGATAGTTAGAATGAGCTTGTTTATGATAACGGCGAAAGCTAGGCGCCTCCAAAGAAGATTGGGCCTGGCCACTACGTATAAAAGGTTGTCACAAAATGAGGTCGTTGGAGAGTTTCGGACATCCTGTAAGCACATTTGCTGTGACGGCTTGTTCAAATAAACTTCCCCAATGAAAGACTGACCGACGCGGATTCGACTCCTTTTTCTCCACAACATAATGGTGACCCCGAATTCGTGAGATTTCTACATCTGGAGCCGGCTCAGGAGGGGAAAGCGGTGCACCGTCAACGCCGTGTATGGTGAGGAAGGGGCTCTCCTGACCTCATCTAGGGACGTTGTGAGTCGGTGGGGGGAAAACTTCGAGGGCCTCCTCAATCCTACCGAGTTGGGGAACTTGGACGTGGGGCCTCTCATTTCTGGGGCTGAGGTTCCCGAGTTGGTCAAAAAGCTGCTCGTTGGCAAGGCCCCGGGGGTGGATGAGGTCCGTCCCGAGTCCCTAAAGGCTCTGGATGCTGTAGGGCTGTCTTGGTTGACACGCCTCTGCAGCATCGCGTGGACATCGGGGGCAGTGCCTCTGGACTGGCAGATCGGGGTGGTGGTCCCCCTCTTTAAAAAGGGGGACCGGAGGGTGTGTTCCAACTATAGGGGGATCCCACTCCTCAGCCTCCCTGGAAGGGTCTATTCGGGGGTACTGGAGAGGAGGATCCACCGGATAATCGAATCTCAGATTCAGGAGGTGCAGTGTGGTTTTCGTCCTGGCTGTGGAACAGTGGACCAGCTCTACACCCTCCGCAGGATCCTGGAGGGTGCATGGGAGTTCGCCCAACCGGTCTACATGTGTTTTGTGGACTTGGAGAAGGCGTTCAACCGTGTCCCTCGGGGAGTCCTGTGGGGGGTGCTCCGGGAGTATGGAGTCCCGGACCCCTTGATAGGGGAGTTTGGTCCGTATTGCCTGCAGTAAGTCAGACATGTTTCCTGTGAGGGTTGGACTCTGTCAGGGCTGCCCTTTGTCACCGATTCTGTTCATAATTTTTATGGACAGAATTTCTAGGCGCAGCCAGGGCGTTGAGGGGGTCCGTTTTGGCGACCTCAGAATCGGGTCTCTGGCTTTTGTGGATGATGTGGTTCTGTTGGCGTCGTCATGCCGTGACCTTCAGCCTCACTGGAGCGGTTCGCAGCCGAGTGTGAAGCGGCTGGGATGAGAATCAGCACCTCCAAATCCGAGACCATGATCCTATGGCCGGAAAAGGGTGGAATGCCCTCTCCGGGTCAAGGATGAGATCCTTCTTATTCACGAGTGAGGGACATATGGAGCAGGAGATTGACAGGCAGATCGGTGCGGTGTCTGCAGTAATGTGGGCTCAAGCTGCTGCCCCCGCAACCCGATCCCTAGTTGAGGTCAGCAGAGCCCCGCCCTCACCATACACGGTGTTGACGGTGCACCGCTTTCACTCCCTGAGCCGCCGGATGGTGGACCAGAATCTCTTCGAGGCCGTCCGAAAGTCGTTCTCCATGGCCTCACCGAACTCCTCCCAAGCCCGAGTTTTTTCCTCAGCAACCGCCGATGCTGCACAAACAACAGTCAGGACTCGTCCCCCCCATCCTAAGGCGGAGGGAGGCTATCGTCTCGTCCACTGGGGTAAACCCCAATGTACAGGCACACAGCCGGGGGGCAATAAGTATAAGCATTTTGCCAGAAATGCAACAGTAAAGTTAAGTCTGTATAAAGTGCAAAAACTTGTCACGAGGAGCCATTGTTAAGGTGGCTTAAGCCGGAACTCTGGCCACATGCCAGATCGGCCACTTCTGCCACGTCGCCAGAAGTCTGGCCACCCGCCAGGCCGTCTCTGGCTTTCCTCAGGTAAAAACAGACCTGCAGTTTCATTAAAAACTGTTTTTTGTTCCGATAAAATGCTGAATCTAATAAAATCAGTTTTGCTCCTGAAGGGGTCTTCACATGATTAAATTGTTGATGGTGGAAAAGAGGATCTTGGGTTATTCTTACTGTCGGTTATTACTTTGGTAAAGTAGGTATTCCTTGTCTGTTTAACCGCAGCGTTGTAGGTTTTAAGTTGTTTTTGCACAATTTGATGACGTGTTGCCAGTTCCTTTCAGCCATCCTCCAATTTCTTTTCAGTTGTCTAATTTCATCGTTTCTCCAACTGTAGGCTTAGTATTTACCTTTTTTGTTATCAGTGGAGCGACTGAGTAAAGACTTGATTTGAGTTAAATGTTCAATGATGAAATCACAGGAGAACTTTTGTTTAAGACTTCAATAAAATTTGCAGCCACTTCTGGGGTCAGATCGCGTTTCGTCACCCTGAGGGTTTTCTCTGGGGGCTACGCCTCCCTCTACACATCTAAACAAGTGTGTTAGGTTAACTGGTGGATTTAAACCTACTGTGTGTGACAGCTGCTTCCACTGTAAACATTTCTCTACCAGGACATGAAAGAATGATTTTACCACTCAGGGTACAGAAGTTTTATTTCACATGTACAGACTAGAAGGTACAGAAATGTCTTTGGGACCTTTACTTTGCCTTGATTTCTTCATGTATAATCATTTAATTTGGGCTCTCTTCTTTTACTATGAGCTGAACTTTATTTGCAACAGAACTGCTGAATTGTGGAGTTCCCTGACATAAGGTGCCTTATGATGGCCTTTAGCCTTCAACTGATGCTGCATAATTAAAGTGAATTAAACTGCAGATGGTTAAATACAGTTACAGACACATTTTGGTCCCTTCTGAAAATGATCTCCCGTTTCAGCGTTGGACATCCACCTCTGGGTGTCTCACACGTCTCAGTTCAGAGACTTGAAGAAACAACAGTTTAAGCTCAGAAATACAAATATTTCAAAGCGTATGTGTGAAGTTATTAGACTTTAAAGCAGTGGTAACAGAACAGAAGGAATGACTACTTTCAGTGACACAAAGAAAATCTCTAGCTCTGTAACAAAAGTATTTACTCTTTCTTCAGACTGTTATTAAAATCAAATAGTTCTGCACTCACATTTAGTTCCATTTAATCTAATAATATCTCAGTTCCACCTCATATGACGGTTGGATTAGAGGTAGATCTTCCTCCCAAAAAGCAGATCTTTACATGCGTTTCTTATTTTGGACATTTTCAGTCCGTAAAGCACAGGATTGACAAGCGGCTGACATGTGAGCCAGTACAAGGACAAAAAGATGCGCAGCATGTTCGGTAACCTGCTCAAGTTAAACCTACTCTGCACAATTTCAAAAAAGGCCCCAAAGGAGAAGTTGAGCAGAGAAGCCAGGTGTGGTGTGCAGGTACTGAAAACCTTCTGTCGGGTTTGTTTGGACCCAGAAAAACACACTTTCAGGATTCTAATATAAGTGTAAATGATTAGAACAATCAGACCCAGGATGACTGTAAACATCTTAACAAGTCCACAGATGTTATTGACTGTGGTGTCAGAGCAGGCCAGTTTTACGATATAGTAGTTATCACAGTACACTTTGTTGATGAGGTTCCCACACAGCTGTAAAGGGACAGTTAGTACAAACACAAGGAAGACATTAGAAAGGAAAGGGTAGACCCATAAAACAGCAGTGAGCACAGCAATCTTATTAGATGTCATGCGTATGTTGTAATGCAGAGGATAACAGATAGCAAGATATCTGTCATAAGACATGATGGCCAGGGTGAAAAACTCTACACCTCCGTACGAGTGCAAACAGAAAACCTGCAGGAAACAGAGAGGAGCAGAAACAGTGTGAACGTCAGAGAGGATCTGAATCAGCAGGAATGGAAACAGCCCTGAACTACCATACAGCTCATTTACAAACAGGCTGCACAGAAACATGTACATGGGTTCATGTAAGCTCCTGTTCACACTGATAACCACGATGAGCAGAACATTAGAGCTGATGATCAGGATATAAAGAGTCAGCACAACCAGAAAGTATAAATGCTTCAAACGCCCAGTGTCAAAGTAAGCAGTGAGGGTGAAATATGAAACCTGTGTGGAGTTTACCATGATCACCTTTCCAGTCATTACCGCTGTTCAGAAAGAGGATACACTGTGATTACTCTCCAACAGTTTGTCAAAGCTCAAAACCACAAACTCTCCACGTGTTCAACTGACTGTCAGATGATTCAACATCAGTGTGATGCAGGCTGTGAGGGTGGTTGAGCTGCTCATACCTCTTTAACCTTTTCAGGTGAGGGGTGGGGTGGAGCCCAGGTTTTCATTTCCGGTCTGATTGGCCGACAGAAACATTGTCAGGGTGGGGTGGGGAGGTAAGACACGGATGGGGACTTTCAAAAAGAAAACTGGGTTTATTTCACAAAACAAAACATGGTTAAACAAAAGGCGCGGCTGAGCCGGATTAAAACACTAAACTGTGACAAAACAAACAAATCACTTGACATGGCATGGAATAAAAACTTAGCTTCAAAAGATGACGTAGCGAGGCATGAGGGGTGAAGACGGATAACATGGGTGGGAACATAGGTAATATGGGTAAGGATCTGACAAACTGAAAGGGGAAACCTGGAAACTAAATAGAGGACTGGGAATGTTAGTGAATGAGTGCAGCTGATGGGGAAAACAGGTGAAGGGAGTGAAGCTAACAAGCTAACACTAAACTAAAACATGGGAAAAGTCACGTGGGTGTGACAGAGACCCCCCCCCCCCTCAAGACGACCCAAAACTCTGAGGGAGGGAGGGGCTCGAAGCCAGTGACGGCCTGGCATGTGGCCAGAGTTCCGGCTTCGAGTGGCAGGAGGCGGTCTGGCGAGCGGCCAGACTTCCTGTGATTCTGAGGTCGCCAAACCGGACCCCCTCAACGCCCTGGCTGCGCCTAGAAATTCTGTCCATAAAGATTATGAACAGAATCGGTGACAAAGGGCAGCCCTGACGGAGTCCAACCCTCACAGGAAACATGTCCGACTTACTGCCGGCAATGCGGACCAAACTCTGACACCGGTCATACAGAGACCGAACAGCCCATATCAAGGAGTCCGGCACTCCATACTCCCGGAGCACCCCCCACAAGAGTCCCCGAGGGACACGGTCGAACGCATTCTCCAAGTCCACAAAACACATGTAGACCGGTTGGGCGAACTCCCATGCACCCTCCAGGATCCTGCAGAGGGTATGGAACTGGTCCACTGGTCCACTGTTCTGGACTCTATTGCCCCTTTTAGGCAAAAATCTGCCAAGCCAAGAACTGACCCCTGGTTGAACGACACCACCCGCGCCATCAGGCAACGTTGCAGGCAGGCCGAACGCAGATTGAAGAAGGACAAACTGTATGTGTCTCTGGAAATGTTAAGGGACTGTTTCGCTGATTATCAGAGAGCCGTACGTGAAGCAAAATCTCAGTATCTCTCTGATATTATTTCTAGCAGCAGTCATTGTCCCAAGGTGTTATTTGATACAATTAACGCTGTTGTTAACCCTTGCACTTCTTCTGTGATTGATGTATCAATAGCCACTTTTTCTTTAACATTCAAAATGATGAATTTCTTCATCATTTTGTTGAAAAAGTGGATTCTGTTAGAAAAGATACCAGTAATGTTATTGTGAGTAGAAATAAGGATCTACCTGTTGCCCCATCTCATTCTGCTGCGTTCGATCAGTTTGATTAGGTTTCCCTCTTCTCTCTGTGACGTAGTGAAATCTCTGAAACCTACAAACTGCCCATTGGATATTGTCCCTGCCAAAGTTTTGAAAGTGGTTTTTAAAACTATGGGGCCCAGTCTCCTGGTTTTTATTGACTCCTGTCTGAGATTAGGAACTGTCCCAGCTGCCTTTAAACAGGCTGTGGTCAGGCCCCTTCTTAAAAAGCCTAATCTTGACCCCTCAGTGTTGTCACATTTTAGACCTGTTTCCAATCTGTACTTTCTTTCTAAGGTTTTAGAAAAAGTTGTTTTTATACAATTACAGTCCTTTCTTGAGGATAACTCTGTTTTTGAGAAATTCCAATCTGGGTTCAGGTCTCCTCACAGCAGAGTCTGCACTGTTAAAGGTGCACATTGCTCTGTCTGTGGATGCCCTGTTGTCTTAGTGCTGCTTGATCTCACAGCAGCCTTTGACACGGTGGACCATGCAGTCCTCCTGTCACATCTCAGTAATTATATTGGCATCCACAGCTCTGCATTGAAGTGGTTTACGTCTTACTTGTCCAGTAGAACCTTCTCCGTTATGGTTGGTGACCTTTCCTTTTCCAGTGCTCCTCTCTCCTGTGGAGTTCCTCAAGGATCTATTCTTGGCCCCATCCTCTTCTCATTGTACATGCTACCATCCATCCATCCATCCATCCATCATCTTCCGCTGGTCCGGGGATCGGGTCGCGGGGGCAGCAGCTTGAGCAAAGAGACCCAGACGTCCCTGTCCCCGGCCATGTCCTCCAGCTCTTCTGGGGGGACCCCGAGGCGTTCCCAGGCCAGCCGAGAGACATAGTCTCTCCAACGTGTCCTGGGTCTTCCCCGGGGCCTCCTCCCAGTGGGACGGGCCCGGAACACCTCACCGGGGAGGCGTCCAGGAGGCATCCTAACCAGATGCCCCAGAAGGCATCCTAACCAGATGCCCCAGGAGGCATCCTAACCAGATGCCCCAGGAGGCATCCTAACCAGATGCCCCAGGAGGCATCCTAACCAGATGCCCCAGGAGGCATCCTAACCAGATGCCCCAGGAGGCATCCTAACCAGATGCCCCAGGAGGCGTCCTAACCAGATGCCCCAGGAGGCATCCTAACCAGATGCCCGAGCCACCTCATCTGACTCCTCTCGATGCGGAGGAGCAGCGGTTCTACTCCGAGCCTCTCCCGGATGACCGAGCTTCTCACCCTATCTCTAAGGGAGAGCCCAGACACCCTGCGGAGGAAACTCATTTCGGCCGCTTGTATTCGCGATCTCGTTCTTTCGGTCACTACCCACAGCTCGTGACCATAGGTGAGGGTAGGAAAATAGATTGACCGGTAAATCGAGAGCTTGGCCTTCTGGCTCAGCTCCTTCTTCACCACGACGGGCCGGTGCAGAGCCCGCATCACTGCAGACGCCGCACCAATCCGTCTGTCAATCTCCTGCTCCATTCGTCCCTCACTCGTGAACAAGACCCCGAGATACTTGAACTCCTCCACTTGGGGAAAAGAAAAGGGTGGAATGCTCTCTCCGGGTTGGGAATGAGATCCTTCCCCAAGTGGAGGAGTTCAAGTACATGCTACCACTTGGGTCAATTATAGCCAGGCACAACCTTTCTTTCCACTGCTATGCAGACGATTTACACATTTATCTACCATTGAAGACAAACAGTAACAGTGCACAATGTTCTGTGTTTAATTGTGTTGCTGATATTAAGCAGTGGTTGGCCCAAACTTTCTTCATGTAAATGATGACCAAACTGAATGCATTGTGTTTGGGGACACTGTGACGGCTGGCTTTGGCACCTTGTCTTCAAAGCTCAGTTCAACCATCAGAAATCTGGGAGTGACTTTTGACCTTTGACCTGAGGTCGGACAAACAAATGAACAATGTCATCAGGACTAGTTTTTTCCAGCTGCGTCTCCTGGCCAAAGTTAAAATGTTTTTAAGTGGTCATGACCTTGAGAAAGCCGTCCATGCCCTAATAAGTTCATAAGGTCAGACTATTTTAATGCTCTTTATGTGGGCGTCTCCCAGTCTTCTCTCAGCCGCCTTCAGCTGGTGCAGAACGCTGCTGCCCGTCTTTAACCAACACCAACAGACGTGTGCACATCACTCCTGTTCTTAACTCCCTCCATCGGCTTCCTGTCCTTTATAGAACTGATTTTAACCTTTTAATGTGTGTTTTTAAAGCTCCTAACGGCCTCGCCCCGTCGTATTTATCTGAGCTTTTAACAGTCCTGGTAG
The DNA here is from genome assembly GCF_027942865.1 of Odontesthes bonariensis. NCBI lineage: Eukaryota > Metazoa > Chordata > Actinopteri > Atheriniformes > Atherinopsidae > Odontesthes > Odontesthes bonariensis. The sequence continues at coordinate 1,080,181 of NC_134514.1, read as the reverse complement.
AGCTCTGAGGTCAGCAGATCAGTTTCTGCTGGAAGTGCCCAGGTCAGAATACAAACCCTGGGGTGAGCGAGCCTTTTCCCAAAGCTGCCCCCAGGCTCTGGAATAAGCCCCCCGTCCAGCTAAGTCTTATTTCTGACCTGGGCCTCTTCAGATCTGGGCTAAAAACCTACTTATTTAGGATGGCTTTAATACCCAGTAGCATGAGGACACTTTTGTCTTATTTGGTTTTGTTGTATTTTATTGCTTTTACTGTGCTTTTTTTGTTTTTATTTGTTTTTACTTCTTCTTCTCTTTATTTATTACCTGCTTTAAAGCACGTTGGTACACCGGAAGGATTGTCTGTAAAGGGCTGTAGAAATAAAGTACATTTATATTTACATCTGTGGGACCACTGAGCACGAAGATGATTGTTTACTGGGTTATTCACAAAGAATTAAAAAGTGCTAAAATGGTCAGTTTCCCAGCTGTATTGCATGAAATTCTTTGTTAAAGTGAGGATGGACATTTCAGATGAATGTGTGTTTCTGTATCATTCAAGCTGATGGTAAACAGAGATCATCACTGGGGATACGGAGGGTGTATCTCACAGGTCCTCTTTGGTCTTAAATGAGTCTATAGATGAGCTGGATCTCACAGAAGCTCTGAGCTCATCATGATGAATCATTAATGTTCTCATGAGCAAAAGGTAACTTTATGCTGCTTGTGACATTTTTATTCTTTTTAAAGCCAGTAATTATTATTTATGTGAACTAACACAGAACAAATCATGTTAAACTCAACTTTATCCACTTTGTCGTATTTCATCCTTGAAGCTTACATGAATGTAGGGACGCTGAGATACTTTTACTTTGTGGTAACGCTGATGTTATATGGCAGCATTATTGTGGCCAACGCGTGGCTCATCGTGGTTATCAGTGTGAACAGGAGCTTACATGAACCCATGTACATGTTTCTGTGCAGCCTGTTTGTAAATGAGCTGTATGGTAGTTCAGGGCTGTTTCCATTCCTGCTGATTCAGATCCTCTCTGACGTTCACACTGTTTCTGCTCCTCTCTGCTTCCTGCAGGTTTTCTGTATTTATACTTATGCGAATATTGAATTTTGTAACTTAGCCGTTATGTCTTATGACAGATATGTGGCCATCTGTCATCCTCTACAATACAACACACGTATGACACTGAACACGGTGACTGTCTTCATTGTTTTGTCGTGGTTCTACTGTTTCATCCGATGCTTCATCACTTTGAACCTCAACATCCGTCTGACGCTGTGTGGGAACAGCCTGAACAGTTTGTACTGTCAGAGCTACTTAATAATTAAGTTGGCGTGTTCTGCCGCTCAGGTGAACAACATTTATGGACTCATTGGTTTAGTCTTTTCTGTAATTTTCCCTCTGCTGGCGATCCTTTTCTCTTACAGCAGGATTCTGAAGGTTTGCTTCTCTGGCTCCAGAAACACGAGACAGAAAGCTGTCAGCACCTGCACGCCTCACCTCATTTCTCTGGTAAATTTCTCTTTCGGATGCTTATTTGAAACCCTCCAGAGTAGATTTGATATGAGCAGCTGGTCCCATGTGCTGAGACTCACTTTGTCTTTGTATTTTCTGATGCTCCAACCGCTTTTAAATCCAATCGTGTACGGAATGCAAATGTCTAAGATTCGGAATTCATGGAAAGGTTTCCTGCAGAAGAAGATTTTGGCATGAAGACGAAGATACTCGAACTCAAAACTCTGCTGCTCAGCCTGACACGAATGATGGAAAAATGATGAAGTGTGAATCGTGATTTTAATGTGTGTTGGAGGTGTTAATCGGGATTTTCTGGAGCTCTGAAGGAAAAGAGCAGCGAGGCAGTCAGTCTGTGTAAAGCTTAGAAAATATAAGCTTTGTTTGAAATGATTTCCTCAGTGTAAAGGTTTCTAACCTTTTAAATTTAAAGGTTTTTACTAATCTCCTTTCAAAGTTGATTCTTTGTTGTTTCAGAAAAGAATGATTTTAAATGAAATTCTATCTTCTATCTCTAAAGTTGAGTGTCCAGCTCTTATAACTGATTCCTTCTCAGATAATATTTTATTGGTCTAACATGTAAATATTGACATTCTTTATCAATAATTTTCAGTTTTTTTATTCTCACAAAGATAAATGATGTTTTCAGAGATGTTTAAATCATCCTCACACAGATGGAAAACATTGCTCGTCCTCTTCTGGATGTTACATTTTCTTCAGATCATCATAAAACCACCTGAGAGTCTGTCTGTGGGTCTGAAGGTCGTTGTTTTCCTCGTACTCCTTTATTGTTCAGTCAGCTTCCACCTAGACACAGAAGTTTCCTGCAGGAGGATTCGACTTCTTCCTGACTTTTAAAGCTTTCAGCGAAATGATTAATGTGAACTGAAATATAATTAATGAACATGTCTCAGTCTGTGGAAAATCCTGTTTAAATGTGGAGCAGATAATGATTCCAGATACTGACTTCCTCAATCTCAATATGAAAGAGAACTAGAAAAGTTCTTCAGAAATTTTGATGGGTGCCAATCTACTGCCCGCCCTATCAACAAACCGTTTAGTTCAGTTGAAGCTGAGAGTCTCCTGTCACATATAAACTATAACGATCTCTCTGTGATGTTGCATGGCTGAGTTATGAGGTCTCCAAAATAGGGCAGTTTTTGGCTCTTTTGGCTCGTTAAGTGCTTTTCAATTTAATTTTGGACCAAAATTCACTAGACAGGTCTGCTGTAGCCAGCTATGTTATTTTTTATCAAGGTCCTGTTTAAAATACAGCTTTTATGGCATTTTCAAAATGGCCTTAATAAGTGCTTTTCAATGCATTTTCCCATTGCATTGTGGGTATTTTCAAACTTCCCCTCCCTATGAGTTTAAAGGGGAAAAGCAGATCAGATTCATAACATGAAGCTGTTATAACAGGGCATCCATCTTGGCTCTGCCCTCATAAGCAGTCTTAGAACAGAGCAGGCTAACAAGGCGTTGCCCCGGTAACAGGAGCAGGTGTGGCTCGTCTGTAGCCCTTTTTCCATCAGATTCTGTAGCGAATTAAAAGTTATATCGCATTACTTTGTTGCGCAATAAGATGCGTTCGGTTGGTTTTCCATCAAACAGGACGATTCTAGCGAAATAAAATGACATCACCGGAACGTGCTGATGCGCATTATTCTGACTCGACCAGATGATTTTCCATTACAAAAGTGGCGAATTGTAGCGAATTAGAATGCTCGGTAGCGGGAGTTTAATTGCTCGCGCTGTTATTGTCAGCCTCCTGTTATAACAGTTGCTATAACTTTCAAGGCTACGTACCTTTTCACCACCGGCTTTCGTTTTATTTATTAGGCTAGTTACTTATTTAGAGTTATGGACCGTAGGATAGGACTAAACATGCTGCTAGTGCTGCTATGTCAGCTTATAATAGCGTCAGAAATTTAAGAAGGAGGATGAGAGCGAGGCGAGAATTAATTATGCTGCTTCAGGACCTCCCGAATTGTGTTTATAAAAAGCAGAGTCTCTGCTCTCGACCAGTTGTTTCTTTTATTATCGGACATTGTTGTTACTAGTTGTTGCTGCTGTTTTGATACCGACAGGATAGGTGAAGTGGGGCGGCTGAGCGGCTCAACAACAACATTCGAATCCTCACGCTTTACCAACACCATCTGCGCATGCGTGGCTAGTCTGAATTGCATTAACCTTTTCCATTACTTCTGTAGTGACACAACTTAGCCCTGAACCACCTATTTCCAGTGAATTGATTTAATGCGACAAAACAGGCGTTCTAGCGATTTAACCGTTTTTCCATCACGTGTCACACTAACTTCTTGATGCGCATAAATTTAAAGCGAATCATGTCGTTGATGGAAAAAGGGCTTATGTTAGACAGAGAGCAAACTGACATATGTACACACACTATGGCTTCTTAAAATTGGAGTATAAATTTGACTCGAACAAACGGTCGCTGTTCGATAAGGACAAGTCGTATCCGAATAATTCTTGAACTGTCAGCACCCCAAGAGATGGCAGAAGCCAGCAGTGTAATTTTATTCGGCTACTATGTTTGGGTCGTTTTTTATGGCAGTTTTAAAATCATTTTTCACATTAATTTTATGAGTTTAGGCGTTTACAATGAGCGGAATGTCAGCTGGAGGGCCGACTGTCTGCGCTCAGAGGCGATTTGTAAGAAATCTGTAAGGCAGAGCTTAATGAGTGAAACTTTGTGTGAAAGAGGACAAAAATACCTACATTTTGAAGTAAAAAGTTTTCAGATCGGGCTGATATTTTGGACATGAGAGACATTTGTTCGAGAAATTGGTGCAGTATCGAAATGAGAGTGAGAAACAGAGTGGGAGAGACACCTCAGCTGAGATGTAATCTTCCTAAAACGTAAACTGCCGTTGTGTCAAAGCTGTATAATGTATCAACAAACCCTTTAGTTCAGTCAAAGCTGAGAGTCTCCTGTCACATATAGACTTTGAATGAGGTCTGTGCGATGCTGTATGGCTGAGTTATAAGGCCTCTAATATAGAGTAGTTTTTGGCAGTTGGCGCCACAATTTTCCCACTTTTTCCTATTTTGAGAGAGAGCCCAAAGAGCTAGCGCCCAGAGAGCTGGAGCCAGAGCTAGCGCCTAGAGCGCGTTTTGAGAATCTACACCAACATATGACATAAATACTGGGGGGCGGGCACTTGTTTAGCGCTCGGCTAGTTCCGGTTAGCATCGTCGGCTAGCTCCTGCTAGGTTTTTTGACGATTTATGTTAGCTAATACAAAATAGTATTTACTTTTGGGTCTACTGCGTGTTATGTAATCCAAACATTGCTATTATTTATGGAAATAATTTAATTGATTATGTTTTTGTTTATTGAAATAAAAAAGCTATTTAAAAAAGTTATAATTTCGTTAATATTATTACCTGGTTTGATTGTTTCAGGTTTATTACCTGTGGTCATTTTGAATACAAATAAAAGAAGACCTATGACAAACACGAGCCATAACATTTGTGCTACCTGTAAAGCCTTTTCAGAGGGCTAAATTGTGAAGATCCGAACAATCACAGCATTCTGTGACAGAGACTTCAACATGTTATTGGGATTAAAGGCCTTTCATAATCAGCAGGGAAACAAAGCCGACACAAAAGTGGGTGGAAAAGAGGGACAGAAGTGGATGTGTTCAGTTGGGGGGGGGGGGCAGAGATGGTGGGAAACTAAAACACCAGTGGGAACTTTCATAATGAGGCAACTCAGCAGCTGCTGTCACCCTCTGCTGAAAAGTTAAAAGATGTTGAGGAAGTTGAAATGTTTCAGTCGGCAGAGAGACTGAAGCAGGACAGCAGGTTTGAAGCATGGATGGTCCTCTCAGTGGTGGCTTTGTGTGTGTTTTATCTTTCAGCGGGAGCTTGTTGAAAAAGGCAGATTTGAACCAGGAAAAATGCAACAACTTTGTTTCACAGAACATGAACTCATTCTTTGTTTGATGTGTAGAATGATTCATCATGATGAACACCTCACAGGTTTCATATTTCACACTTGGTGGTTACTTTGACCCTGGACTTTTAAAGTACTTTTATTTTATATTCACCCTGTCATTGTATATTTTAATAGTTGGTTCTAATGTTCTGCTCATCGTGGTTATCGGTGTGAACAGGAGCTTACATGGACCCATGTACATGTTTCTGTGCAGCCTGTTTGTGAATGAGCTGTATGGTAGTTCAGGGCTGTTTCCATTCCTGCTGATTCAGATCCTCTCTGACGTTCACACTGTTTCTGCTCCTCTTTGTTTCCTGCAGCTTTTTATTGTTCATTCTTACGGAGGTATAGAGTTTTTAAACCTCGCTGTCATGTCCTATGACAGATATCTTGCTATCTGTTATCCTCTGCAGTACATCTCACGTATGACACCTAAAAAGATTGCCATTCTCATCTCTGTGACGTGGATATATCCTTTTTTGGGTTTGGTTATCGCTCTATCTCTGATTACACCGTTGCAGCTGTGTGGGAACAGGATTAACAAAGTTTACTGTGATATGCACTCTGTGGTCAAGCTGGCATGCTCTGACACAACTTTAATCAACATCTATGGGCTCATTGCTACTTTTGGCACAATCATTGTTGCTTTATTTTTAATCCTTTACACTTACATTCAGATTTTTATTGTATGTTTCTCTGGATCCAAACAGACCCGACAGAAGGCTGTCAGCACCTGCACGCCTCACCTGGCTTCCATCTTGAACTTTACCTTTGCTGTTACCTTTGAAATATCACAGAGCAGATTTAACATGAATCATGTACCGAAGGTGTTGCGTATTTTTCTGTCATTATATTTCTTCACGGTTCAGCCTCTTTTTAATCCTGCGATATATGGTCTGAACATGTCCAAGATCCGGAATATTTGTAAAGATCTTATTTCAAATGTAAAGAATTGAAATAAGTTTATTTTAATTAATCGGATAAGATTTTAAAGTAGCTCTGCTTATCTTCATCACGCAGCCATAAAACACACTGATGCACGTTTTTAGCCTCTTTTAAATCTCTGAATACAGGAACAGAACCTCTTCTGTGTTCCTTCAAAAAGCCCCGCATCAGATTCAGATGAATGTGAGCAGATGTGAGGTTTGTTCAGCACCTCATGAAGACCTGAATATTACCTTTAATAGCAATTCCAATTCCAATTAATTGAATTCCAATTGGCTTGAATTGGACTTTATTATCTAAGTGCTTTGAGATGACATTTGTTGTATTTGGCGCTATATAAATAAAAATGAATTGAATTGAATTGAATTCCACATCAAGTTTCCTGATTTTTTTAATCAACACAAAACAGTCTGATAAATGTTGAACAGTTTAACAGTGAAATGTAAGTTCTTTTTTGCATTGTTTGTCACATTTTAAGTCATGAATTTCACTCGTGCCTTTAGGAAATTGCTGTGTTCGACATCTTTAATTTTCCTCATGAAAAGACCAAAGTCAAAACATCTGTATTCATGAGAAGGGCAGGAAATATGCTGCTGAAAACATCTGTCTTTGCCTCTGTGTCCTCACTCCACCGCGACATTGTTACATCTATAATAAAACTAAAAACATTGGGTTTTCTCCATGTTTTTAGTTTTATGTTTTTATCATGTTTTAGGTTGTTTATGTCTTGTTTTTTGAGTTCATGTTTAGTTTTAGTTTTGCCATTGTCTTCCCCACAGTTTCACTCATTTGTCAATCACTCCCAGTTTAGTATTTATTTCCCAGGCTCCCCTTTCAGTTTGTGATTTCCTTTCCCTGAATTCACCATCTCCTTTGTCTTGCCACCACTTAAGCTAAGTGCTTTTCATGCCATGTCAAGTCATTTGTTTTTTTTATCACAGTTTATATTCATGTTTTTGTTCCCACAGTCTAGTTTTGTCATCCGGCCTTTTGTTGACTCTGTTTCTTAAAATAAACCCAGTTTGCTTTTACCTTTTGAAGTCTGTATTAGTGTTCTGCCACCCCACCCCTAACAGAAGGAAATCACCAGCCATAGATGGAGCGGACTCCGACAGGTTCTGGGATTTATACGAAGACTTCTGGCGCTGCTTGGAGTGGGACACCACCTAAGGTGACTCACGATCTGCTGGACTTTCTTTTAGAAAAACAGAATCTCCAGAATTGGACTGAGAACCTGGCAGACGTCTTGACTCATGCGAGGAGTGTACAGCGTGATTTGTTGCTGGACATTTTTGACATGGAGCCAGAAAAACTCATCACGCTGTACAGATCCTCCCTCACCTCTCCAACACCACAGTCCACAGACTCCCAGTCCAGATAGCTAGCAGCCACAGAGCCCAGAGAGCTAGCAGCCACAGAGTCCAGAGAGCTAGAAGGCACAGAGTCCAGAGAGCTAGCAGAGTCCAGAGAGCTAGCAGAGTCCAGAGAGCTAGCAGCCACAGAGTCCAGAGAGCTAGCAGCCACAGAGTCCAGAGAGCTAGCAGCCACAGAGTCCAGAGAGCTAGCAGCCACAGAGTCCAGAGAGCTAGCAGCCCCAGAGTCCAGAGAGCTAGAAGGCACAGAGTCCAGAGAGCTAGCAGCCACAGAGTCCAGAGAGCTAGCAGCCACAGAGCCCAGAGAGCTAGAAGCCACAGAGTCCAGAGAGCTAGCAGCCACAGAGTCCAGAGAGCTAGAAGCCACAGAGCCCAGAGAGCTAGAAGCCACAGAGTCCAGAGAGCTAGCAGCCACAGAGTCCAGAGAGCTAGCATCCACAGAGTCCAGAGAGCTAGCATCCACAGAGTCCAGAGAGCTAGCAGCCACAGAGTCCAGAGAGCTAGCAGCCACAGAGTCCAGAGAGCTAGCAGCCACAGAGTCCAGAGAGCTAGCAGCCACAGAGTCCAGAGAGCTAGCAGCCACAGAGTCCAGAGAGCTAGCAGCCACAGAGTCCAGAGAGCTAGCAGCCACAGCATCCACAGAGCTAGTGCCTATAGAGGCCACAGAGCTAGCGCCCATAGAAGCCAGAAAGCCAAAGCTAGGGCCCATAGAGGCCACAGAGCCAGAGCTAGCACCAGAGCCTAGAGAGCCCAGAGAGCCCTCCAGACCGCCCGCCAGACCGCCCGCCAGACCGCCAGACCGCCTCCAGTTCCTCATGCAACATCGCCGGACGTCTGGCTGGCCGCAGATCGGTTCCTGCCTCCACGTCACCGGAAGCTTCTTGCTGGACTTTTGTGTTGTATCAACATCATTCAAACTAAATCAAAAATAAATGAAAGAAAACAAATTATTGAATGTTCAGGCTCATGCTTCTTTTACCACAAACTGATACCATAGAAAGCAGGGCTGGGCGAGTTAACTCGTTATTATCGAGTTAACTCGTTGATTATTTAACGCCGATAAACATTTTATCGCACATTAACGCAGGTTTTATTTATTTATTTTTTACAAATTTTTTTTTTTTAAATATTTAAAAAAAAATTGGGGGGGGGTTTGTGCCTTTAATGGAAAGTTCAGAGAGACAGGAAGCGGGGGGCAGAGAGGGGGAACAACATGCAGCACCCCTGTTTTAACACTCTGGAGTCTAAAACCCACCGGCGGGATTTTTGACATTTGTCCAAAAACACATCTGTAACTCTGTGAGTTTTTGTCGTTCAAACATGTGACACCATTAAAAACCTTGAAACTTCTAGTTTTCAAATATATATATATTAAAATAAATTATATAGCTGGCCCTTTTTAAAGAGAGTGAACAGAAATCTCCCTCCCCATGAGCTGTCACCTTACCGTGGTGGGGGGGTTTGCGTGCCCCAATGAGTCTGGGAGCTATGTTGTCTGGGGCTTTAAGCCCCTGGTAGGGTCACCCGAGGCAAAAACTCGGGCTTAGGAGGAGATTCTGGTCCACCATCCGGCGGCTCAGGGGGGGAAAGCAGTGCACTGTCAACACCGTGTATGGTGAGGGCGGGGCTCTGCTGACTTCAACTGGGGACGTCGTGAGTCGGTGGGGGGAATACTTCGAGGGCCTCCTCAAGCCTACTGACACGCCTTCCGATGAGGAAGCAGAGTTGGGGAGCTCGGACGTGGGACCTCCCATTTCTGGGACTGAGGTTGCCGAGGTGGTCAAATAACTCCTCGGTGGCAAGGCCCCAGGGGTGGATGAGGTCCGTCCTGAGTTCCTCAAGGCTCTGGATGTTGTGGGGCTGTCTTGGTTGACACGCCTCTGCAGCATCGCATGGACATCGGGGGCAGTGCCTCTGGACTGGCAGATCGGGGTGGTGGTCCCCCTCTTTAAAAAGGGGGACCGGAGGGTGTGTTCCAACTATAGGGGGATCACACTCCTCAGCCTCCCTGGTAAGGTCTTTTCGGGGGTACTGGAGAGGAGGATCCGCCGGATAGTCGGATCTCGGATTCAGGAGGTGCAGTGTGGTTTTCGTCCTGGCCGTGGAACAGTGGACCAGCTCTATACCCTCCGCAGGATCCTGGAGGGTGCATGGGAGTTCGCCCAACTGGTCTACACGTGTTTCGTGGAAATGGATAAGGCGTTCGACCATGTCCCTCGGGGACTCTTGTGGGGGGTGCTCCGGGAGTATGGAGTGCCGGACTCCTTGATATGGGCTGTTCGGTCTCTGTATGACCGGTGTCAGAGTTTGGTCCGCATTGCCGGCAGTAAGTCGGACATGTTTCCTGTGAGGGTTGGACTCCGTCAGGGCTGCCCTCTGTCACCGATTCTGTTCATAATTTTTATGGACAGAATTTCTAGGCGCAGCCAGGGCGTTGAGGGGGTCAGTTTTGGCGACCTCAGAATCGGGTCTCTGCTTTTTGCGGACGATGTGGTTCTGTTGGCGTCCTCAGGCCGTGACCTTCAGCTCTCACTGGAGCGGTTTGCAGCCGAGTGTGAAGCGGCTGGGATGAGAATCAGCACCTCCAAATCTGAGACCATGGTCCTCGGCCGGAAAAGGGTGGAATGCCCTCTCCGGGTCGGGAATGAGATCCTTCCCCAAGTGGAGGAGTTCAAGTATCTCGGGGTCTTGTTCACGAGTGAGGGACGAATGGAGCAGGAGATTGACAGACGGATCGGTGCGGCGTCTGCAGTGATGCGGGCTCTGCACCGGCCCGTCGTGGTGAAGAAGGAGCTGAGCCAGAAGGCGAAGCTCTCGATTTACCGCTCAATCTATGTTCCTACCCTCACCTATGGTCACGAGCTGTGGGTAGTGACCGAAAGAACGAGATCCTATCCTCACCTATGGTCACGAGCTGTGGGTAGTGACCGAAAGAACGAGATCGCGAATACAAGCGGCCGAAATGAGTTTCCTCCGCAGGGTGTCTGGGCTCTCCCTTAGAGATAGGGTGAGAAGCTCGGTCATCCGGGAGGGGCTCGGAGTAGAACCGCTGCTCCTCCGCATCGAGAGGAGTCAGATGAGGTGGCTCGGGCATCTGGTTAGGATGCCTCCTGGGGCATCTGGTTAGGATGCCTCCTGGGGCATCAGGTTAGGATGCCTCCTGGGGCATCTGGTTAGGATGCCTCCTGGACGCCTCCCCAGTGAGGTGTTCCGGGCCCGTCCTACTGGGAGGAGGCCCCGCGGAAGACCCAGGACACGTTGAAGAGACTATGTTTCTCGGCTGGCCTGGGAACGCCTTGGGGTCCCCCCAGAAGAGCTGGAGGAAGTGGCCGGGGACAGGGACGTCTGGGTCTCTTTGCTCAAGCTGCTGCCCCCGCGACCCGATCCCCGGACCAGCGGAAGATAATGGATGGATGGATGGATGGAACAGAAATCTTTGGATTTTCTGTACTCTCTGACTGCAGCAGCCTCCTAGGCCACACCTATCGCTATTCACATGTAAAGTACCAGGTGATTGAGTGGCTATTCACAGGTGAGAACACACCCCATTCAGCCAGCATGTGGGGGAAGGCAGCAATGTCCTGCCAGTGACAGACAATTATCACATGGAGAGTGACAGGGGGGTGGGGGGAATCAGGGGTGTTACACACCCATCTAATTAGTATTCAACTCTCAGAGACACTGCCTGGAGTTACAATTACTTTTTTACAGTTTGTGTGAAAACAAAAAAACATTTCTGACTGCACTTTTTACTTTTATGCAGCCAACGCTTTTGTTTACAAGGTTCAACCTTCAAAAGTCTTGGCTAGATATATTTATAGTGTGTTTTCTTGCACTGTTTGAAGACCTCTAAAACTTGTTTTTTTGTACAGTTGTGTTTAACCTCAATTTAAATAAAACTTGTTTGTATTACATTCACTTCACTCTCATATTGTTTTTTGTTAGGCTTTTCAGAATACAACCATATGTGTCACTTTTGCATAGATGTTTACAGTTAGTTGAAATACTTGAAAATGTCAAGGTGGTGAAAACTGCCTCAAAGTCTCTGAAAAGGCCTTAGACTCCAGAGGGTTATGTTGAGAGTCTTCTTTCACATATAAACTTTGAATGAGGTCTCTGTGATGTCGTATGGCTGAGTTATGAGGCCTCCAAAATAGGGTAGTTTTTTGCTTTTTTGGATCGTTAAGTGCTTTTCAATTGATTTTCGGCCCAACATTCATAAGACAGGTCTTTTTTTTTTTTTTTAAACTTTTTATTTTGGATTTTGAATTTTGTACAGAAAGAAATAAAGGAAAAACAAAAAGCAAACATACAACATACTCATGGGTGTAACAGTATAGGGTCACATTCTTCTCAATACATCGAAGTACAGTGTCACACTATTCCAGGTACAGTGCATACATGATCCATTTTCCCAACATTCAACACATTTCTCCAATTCCAATCTTAAAATATAAGTCAGTCTCTCCATACAATAAACTTCTTTCACTATTTTCCTCCACTGGTGCAATGCTGGGGGGTCAGTCCGGAGCCATTTTCGGGTTATAGCCTTTCTACCACATGCCAAGAGAATCTTTAGCAGATATTTGCATTTGTGAGGGACAGATTCTGGTATTTTACCTAGATACAAAGTAGTAAAAGAGTAGTCTATTTCCAGTCCCATCATCTTACATATTTCATTAGTTACTTCCTTCCAATATGGTTGAATTCTTTGACAAGCCCAAAAGACATGAAAATGATTAGCCATAGCGACTCCACATTGTCTCCAACAAAGCCCCGGACTCTGAGAGCCTGATTGCAAAGCTGTTATTTTAGGAGTGATAAAAAACCTCACAACATTCTTCCAACCAAACTCTCTTAATGACCTTGAGTTCGCAGTGGTTGCTTGTGTCTCACATTTCTCCATCCAAGACTCATCTGATATTTCTGTACCAGACTCCTTTTCCCATTTTTGTTTGATGGATAATGTAGAGTGATTTTTGGAGGTTTGCATACTTTCATATATTCGTGAGATCAGTTTTTTAATGTTGTTTTTTTCATATGCTTCATGGAATAAAGAGATCAGGTTATATTCTTTCCCCGTTTTGATTTGTGATATTTTATTAAAGTAGTCTCTGGCTTGTAGGTATCTAAAAAAATCGCATTTTTCCAATCCAAATGAGTCAGAAATTGCCTTGTAACTCTGAAATTTACTGTTTGAAGTGAGTGAACAAAAGGATGTGATGCCTCTCCTAATCCACTGTTTAAAGCTCCCGTCCAGTCTTGCAGGTTCAAATTCTGGATCATATGCTACCCAATTCAAGACCCTGGCCTGTTTCTCTAGCTGCAATTTCCTCAACACCTTAAACCACAGTTTAACCGAGAATAGGGTCCATTGATTCAAGCTGTTATAATTCTTTTCTGCTTGGCTTTTGTTTCCTATATTGATTGTATTGGAATATCTGTCTGTGTCATTTCCAAAGACTTCCATTTAGATTCATAATTTGGTGTACACCAGTATACTAAGGGTTTCAATTGTGCAGCATGATAATAGTCCTGTAAGCATGGTAGAGCTCTTCCTCCCGTCTCCTTCTTCAATTGCAGTGTCTTGAACCGTACCCTCGGTCTTTTACCGTTCCAAATAAACCTTGAAATCCACCCGTCCCATTCATCAAATTGTTTGGGTGGTATCTCCAGGGGTAAGGACTGGAAGAGATAAAGAAATCGTGGCAACACATTCATTTTGATTATTTCTATTCTATTGCTCATATCCAGCGGGAGCATCGTCCATCTAGAGATGTCTGATTTTACCGCTTTGTTGATGGGGCCATAATTAATTTCAGAAAGCTTCGACATATCTTTTGGTAGATTTATTCCTAAATATTTTATTGTGGGAGAGTCCCATTTAAAGTTGTACTTCTTTTTTATATCTGGATGGGGAGTATAATTAAATGTAAGGGTTTGAGTTGTTTGAATATTTAGCTTGTATCCAGAGTATGAGTTGTAAGTCTTTAATAGACACATCAATCTGGGGATGCTCGAGTCAGGGGTTGTGATAAAGAGCAGGACATCATCTGCAAACATACAAATTTTATGTTCCTCTCCTCTAATAGTTGTCCCCTTTATCTCAGGGTCCTCTCTAATTGCTTGGGCCAAAGGTTCAATAAATAAGGCAAACAAGGTCGGACTCAGGGGACATCCCTGGCGTGTCCCTCTTTCTAGGTGAATAGTTTGTGACAGGTGTCCATTTATCCTCATCCTGGCTGTTGGAGAGGAGTATAACGATTTAATACATGTAGTGAAGCAGTCCTTAAAGCCAAATCTTGCAAGTACCCTATACAAATATTCCCAGCCTACTGAGTCAAAGGCCTTTTCGGCATCTAGACTGACCAACACTGCACCAATTTTGGTCGAAGTAACATGACTCATCACTTGTAATGTTCTCCTTAAGTTATCCTGTGTCTGTCTATTTAGTACAAAGCCTGTTTGGTCCAACTCTATTAGCTCCGGGATAATAGCTTCCAGCCTTTTAGATAGGACTGAGGCAAACAGTTTATAGTCTACATTGAGGACTGATATTGGTCTATATGAGCTGCATTCATTTTTATCTTTCCCTTCTTTTGGGATGACAGAAATGACTGCTTCCTTCCATGACTGCGGGGCTTCTCCTGTTCTCAAAGTGTGGTTAAAGCAGTTAAGCAGCATGGGTGTTATTTGTGTTCTAAATGTTTTGTACAATTCAGACGAATATCCATCTGCCCCAGGAGCTTTATTAGCTTTCAATCTTGAGATGGCTTTATTCAATTCTTCTAGCTTTATCTCAGCCATAATTTCTTTGTTCTGTTTTTCTCCTATGGATGGTAGGTCCAGCGAACTTAGAAACGTCTCTATTATTGTGGTATCGGCTCTGGTTGGTTGAGTATACAAGTCCTTATAGTATAGTTCAAACGAGCGTTGGATGTCTTCTAGATTGCCGCTCATATTTTTTGTCACAGGGTTCCTAATTTTATATATTGTATTTTTATCCTGTTGTTTTCGGATCCTCCAAGAAAGGAGTTTCATAGCCCTCGATCCTGTCTCATAGTACTTTTGTTTGATAAATTTAAGTTGTTTTTCAATTTCTTCATCATATATACCATTTATATCTTGAGGCCGTAAGGGCAATTATCTTACCTCGAATTACAGCCTTTGCTGCATCCCACAAAGTATTAGGAGACACTTCTCCATTATCATTATACTGTAGGTATGTTTCAAATTCCTGCTGGATCTGTTTCCGTACTGCTTAGTCATTTAAAATGCTTGTATTAAGCCTCCAAAGTGTATTTTTCCGTTGGTTGTTTAGATATAAGGTCAAATATACGCCTGAATGATCAGATAAGTCTCTAATCCCTATCTCACAATCTCTGACCCTATGCCAGTCTGATTTATACATAAATAAGTAATCAATCCGCGAGTAAACAGAGTGACAAGGGGAGTAATATGTAAATTGTTTTTCTATGGGATGGGACTCTCTCCACACATCAATAAGGCCCAGTTCTGTAAGCGTTCGCTGAACCAAGGTGGCATTTGGGCTTTTCTTTTGGCGTTGGTTAGATGTATCTAATTTTGGTTGAAGTTGGATGTTAAAGTCACCACCAAGAATCAGGATTCCCTGTGTTTCCTTTACCATCAATTCGAATATTTTCTTAAAAAAGGATTTGTTACTCCCCGGGGGGGCATTAAATAAAGTTACTGCTTCATTATCTAATTTGCCTTTTACTAAGACAAATCTCCCTTCATTATCTTTCACCTGGGAAATGAACTCAAAATTTACTGTATTGGGGATCAGTGTGGCCACACCTCTCCTCCGGCCTGATTTATGAAATGAATAATAGGTATTTTGGAACCCAAGCTTTTTTAATTTTTCATGTTCAGAAGAAGAGAGATGTGTCTCCTGCCAGTATATTATCTGCGGCTTTTCTCGCTTCATTTTTGCAATAATTTTACTCCTTTTTATCGGATTATGCAGCCCATTGACGTTTAGTGTGACTACTTTATACTCCTGGCGATGCATATCTTTTTCCAAACTGTGTAAACTTGTGTGACATTACCCATGACAACAAGAACAACAAACAGTGAACAATGAACTATAAAAGCAGAAACCAAAGACTTCCAAGTCCGAAGTTCAAATAAAGCTTCAAAATGAGAGGAGATCCTCGCAATGCATTTTCCCATTGCATTGTGGGTATTTTCAAACTTCCCCTCACTATCAGTTTAAAGGGGAAAAGCAGATCAGATTTATAACATGAAGCTGTTATAACAGGGCAGCCATCTTGGCTCTGCCCTCATCAGCAGTCTTAGAACAGAGCAGGCTAACAAGGCGTTGCTACGGAGATGGAACCAGCTGCGGCTCGTCTGTGTTATACAGAGAGCAAACTGACATATGTGCACACACTATGGCTTCTTAAAATTGCACTATAATTTTGACTGTAGCCTTTCTCGAACAAATGGGCGCTGTTCGAAAAGTACAAGTCGTATCCGAATAATTATTTAACCGTCAGCACCCCAAGAGACGGCAGAAGCCAGCGGTGTAATTTTTATTCGGCTACTATGTTTGGCTCGTTTTTAATGGCCGTTTTAAAATAATTTTTCACATTAATTTTATGATTTTAGGCGTTTATAATGGGCGGAATGTCAGCTGGAGGGCCAACTCTCTGCCCTCAGAGGCAATTTGTGAGAAATCTGTGATGCAAAGCTCAATGAGTGTGACTGTGTGAAAGAGGACAAAAATACCTACAATTTGAAGGAAAATTTGTCCAGATTGGGCAGGTATTTTGGATATGAATGACATTTGTTCGAGGAATTGGTGCAGTATCGAATTTAGAGTGAGAAACAGAGTGGGAGAGACACCTCAGCTGAGATGTAGTCTTCCTAAAACGTAAACTGCCGTTGTGTCAAAGCTGTGTAATGTATCAACAAACCCTTTGGGTCAGTTAAAGCCGAGAGTCTCCTGTCACATATAAACATTGAATGAGGTCTGTGCGATGCTGTATGGCTGAGTTATAAGGCCTCTAAAATAGGGCATTTTTTGGCAGTTGGCGCCACAATTTTCCCACTTTTTCCCATTTTGAGAGAGAGCCCAAAGAGCTAGCGCCCAGAGAGCTGGAGCCAGAGTTAGTGCCTAGAGCGCGTTTCGAGAATCTACACCAACATATGACATAAATACTGATCTATACGTCAAATATCTTGAACGAGTTAACTACTCATATTGAGCTACATCCTGCTTCCTCTGTTATTTATTCACAGGCTTGATTGACGCATCTGAATTTAAATGTTGTGTTTACAGAGAGGAACAACTTTAAGTTAACAGATTTGAACAGCTGTGGTGGAGATTGAATGTGAGATGATTTTGATCACAAGGTAGAAAGAATATGCTTGGAGTACTTGACAAAGCACAAATGTTCCTCTTTGTAAGCCCAACACAAATGTATCAAGTTCTCTTTACGTACTACATCCTGAACAGGGCAGTTTTGGAAGATAAAATATCTTCCTGATAAATAATTTAGCATCTGATTCAAACAGATATTTGATGTATAAATGATTGTGATTCACACAAAAAAGAAATCTCCATCAGTCCTGCATTTAATACGGTCGATCACAGCATTCTGTGACAGAGACTTCAACATGTTATTGGGATTAAAGGCCTTTCATGATCAGCAGGGAAACAAAGCCGACACAAAAGTGGGTGGAAAAAAGGGACAGAAGTGGATGTGTTCAGTTGGGGGGGGGCAGAGATGGTGGGAAACTAAAACACCAGTGGGAACTTTCATAATGAGGCAACTCAGCAGCTGCTGTCACCCTCTGCTGAAAAGTTAAAAGATGTTGAGGAAGTTGAAATGTTTCAGTCGGCAGAGAGACTGAAGCAGGACAGCAGGTTTGAAGCATGGATGGTCCTCTCAGTGGTGGCTTTGTGTGTGTTTTATCTTTCAGCGGGAGCTTGTTGAAAAAGGCAGATTTGAACCAGGAGAAATGCAACAACTTTGTTTCACAGGACATGAACTAATTCTTTGTTTGATGTGTAGAATGATTCATCATGATGAACACCTCACAGGTTTCATATTTCACACTTGGTGGTTACTTTGACCCTGGACTTTTAAAGTACTTTTATTTTATATTCACCCTGTCATTGTATATTTTAATAGTTGGTTCTAATGTTCTGCTCATCGTGGTTATCGGTGTGAACAGGAGCTTACATGGACCCATGTACATGTTTCTGTGCAGCCTGTTTGTGAATGAGCTGTATGGTAGTTCAGGGCTGGTTCCATTCCTGCTGATTCAGATCCTCTCTGACGTTCACACTGTTTCTGCTCCTCTTTGCTTCCTGCAGCTTTTTATTGCTCATTCTTACGGAGCTGTAGAGTTTTTAAACCTCGCTGTCATGTCCTATGACAGATATCTTGCTATCTGTTATCCTCTGCAGTACATCTCACGTATGACACCTAAAAAGATTGCCATTCTCATCTCTGTGACGTGGCTATATCCTTTTTTTGCGATGGTTATCTCTTTATCTCTGATTACACCGTTGCAGCTCTGTGGGAACAGGATTAACAAAGTTTACTGTGATATGCACTCTGTGGTCAAACTGGCATGCTATGAAACAACTTTAATCAACATCTATGGGCTCATTGCTACTTTTGGCACAATCATTGTTGCTTTATTTCTAATCCTTTACACTTACATTCAGATTTTTATTGTATGTTTCTCTGGATCCAAACAGACCCGACAGAAAGCTGTCAGCACCTGCACGCCTCACCTGGCTTCCATCTTGAACTTTACCTTTGCTGGTACCTTTGAAATATCACAGAGCAGATTTAACATGAGTCATGTACCGAAGGTGTTGCGTATTTTTCTGTCATTATATTTCTTCACGGTTCAGCCTCTTTTTAATCCTGCGATATATGGTCTGAACATGTCCAAGATCCGGAATATTTGTAAAGATCTTATTTCAAATGTAAAGAATTGAAATAAGTTTATTTTAATTAATCGGATAAGATTTTAAAGTAGCTCTGCTTATCTTCATCACGCAGCCATAAAACACACTGATGCACGTTTTTAGCCTCTTTTAAATCTCTGAATACAGGAACAGAACCTCTTCTGTGTTCCTTCAAAAAGCCCCGCATCAGATTCAGATGAATGTGAGCAGATGTGAGGTTTGTTCAGCACCTCATGAAGACCTGAATATTACCTTTAATAGCAATTCCAATTCCAATTAATTGAATTCCAATTGGCTTGAATTGGACTTTATTATCTAAGTGCCTTGAGATGACATTTGTTGTATTTGGCGCTATATAAATAAAAATGAATTGAATTGAATTCCACATCAAGTTTCCTGATTTTTTTTAATCAACACAAAACAGTCTGATAAATGTTGAACAGTTTAACAGTGAAATGTAAGTTCTTTTTTGCAGTGTTTGTCACATTTTAAGTCGTGAATTTCACTCGTGCCTTTAGGAAATTGGTGTGTTCGACATCTTTAATTTTCCTCATGAAAAGACCAAAGTCAAAACATCTGTATTCATGAGAAGGGCAGGAAATATGCTGCTGAAAACATCTGTCTTTGCCTCTGTGTCCTCACTCCACGGCGACATTGTTACATCTATAATAAAACTAAAAACATTGGGTTTTCTCCATGTTTTTAGTTTTATGTTTTTATCGTGTTTTAGGTTGTTTATGTCTTGGTTTTTGAGTTCATGTTTAGTTTTAATTTTGCCATTGTCTTCCCCACAGTTTCACTCATTTGTCAATCACTCCCAGTTTAGTATTTATTTCTCAGGCTCCCCTTTCAGTTTGTGATTTCCTTTCCCTGAATTCACCATCTCCTTTGTCTTGCCACGACTTAAGCTAAGTGCTTTTCATGCCATGTCAAGTCATTTGTTTTCTTATCACAGTTTATATTCATGTTTTTGTTCCCACAGTCTAGTTTTGTCATCCGGCCTTTTGTTGACTCTGTTTCTTAAAATAAACCCAGTTTGCTTTTACCTTTTGAAGTCTGTATTAGTGTTCTGCCACCCCACCCCTGACAGAAGGAAATCACCAGCCATGGATGCAGCGGACTCCGACAGGTTCTGGGATTTATACGAAGACTTCTGGCGCTGCTTGGAGTGGGACACCACCTAAGGTGACTCACGATCTGCTGGACTTTCTTTTAGAAAAACGGAATCTCCAGAATTGGACTGAGAACCTGGCAGACGTCTTGACTCATGCGAGGAGTGTACAGCGTGATTTGTTGCTGGACATTTTTGACATGGAGCCAGAAAAACTCATCACGCTGTACAGATCCTCCCTCACCTCTCCAACACCACAGTCCACAGACTCCCAGTCCAGATAGCTAGCAGCCACAGAGCCCAGAGAGCTAGAAGCCACAGAGTCCAGAGAGCTAGCAGCCACAGAGTCCAGAGAGCTAGCAGCCACAGAGCCCAGAGAGCTAGAAGCCACAGAGTCCAGAGAGCTAGCAGCCACAGAGTCCAGAGAGCTAGAAGCCACAGAGCCCAGAGAGCTAGAAGCCACAGAGTCCAGAGAGCTAGCAGCCACAGAGTCCAGAGAGCTAGAAGCCACAGAGTCCAGAGAGCTAGCATCCACAGAGTCCAGAGAGCTAGCATCCACAGAGTCCAGAGAGCTAGCAGCCACAGAGTCCAGAGAGCTAGCATCCACAGAGTCCAGAGAGCTAGCATCCACAGAGTCCAGAGAGCTAGCAGCCACAGAGTCCAGAGAGCTAGCAGCCACAGAGTCCAGAGAGCTAGCAGCCACAGCATCCACAGAGCTAGTGCCTATAGAGGCCACAGAGCTAGCGCCCATAGAAGCCAGAAAGCCAAAGCTAGCGCCCATAGAAGCCAGAGAGCCGGAGCTAGCGCCCAGAGCCCAGAAAGCCATAGCTAGGGCCCATAGAGGCCACAGAGCCAGAGCTAGCACCAGAGCCTAGAGAGCCCAGAGAGCCCTCCAGACCGCCCGCCAGACCGCCCCGCCAGACCGCCCCGCCAGACCGCCCGCCAGACCGCCCGCCAGACCGCCCGCCAGACCGCCTCCAGTTCCTCATGCAACATCGCCGGATGTCTGGCCGGCCGCCAGATCGGTTCCTGCCTCCACGTCACCGGAAGCTTCTTGCTGGACTTTTGTGTTGTATCAACATCATTCAAACTAAATAAAAAATAAATGAAAGTAAACAAATTATTGAATGTTCAGGCTCATGCTTCTTTTACCACAAACTGATACCATAAAAAGCAGGGCTGGGCGAGTTAACTCGTTATTATCGAGTTAACTCGTTGATTATTTAACGCCGATAAACATTTTATTGCACATTAACGCAGGTTTTATTTATTTATTTTTTACAATTTTTTTTTTTTTTAAATATTTAAAAAAAAATTTGGGGGGGGTTTGTGCCTTTAATGGAAAGTTCAGAGAGACAGGAAGCGGGGGGCAGAGAGGGGGAACAACATGCAGCACCCCTGTTTTAACACTCTGGAGTCTAAAACCCACCGGCGGGATTTTTGACATTTGTCCAAAAACACATCTGTAACTCTGTGAGTTTTTGTCATTCAAACATATAAGTGACACCATTAAAAACCTTGAAACTTCTAGTTTTCAAATATATATATATTAAAATAAATTATATAGCTGGCCCTTTTTAAAGAGAGTGAACAGAAATCTCCCTCCCCATGAGCTGTCACCTTACCGTGGTGGGGGGGTTTGCGTGCCCCAATGAGTCTGGGAGCTATGTTGTCTGGGGCTTTAAGCCCCTGGTAGGGTCACCCGAGGCAAACAGATCCTAGATGAGGGACCAGACAAAGAACAGCTCATAAAAACCCCTATGATGATGAAGAAAATTGGACACCGTGTTCCTTCGCCCGGACACGGGTCACTGGGGCCTCCCCCTGGAGCCAGGCCCAGGGGTGGGGCCCGCCGGCGAGCGCCTGGTGGGCGGGTCTGTGCCCATGGGGCTTGGTCGGGCACAGCCCGAAGAAACGACACGGGTCCCCCTTCCTACGGGCTCACCACCCGTGGGAGGGGCCATGGGGGTCGGGTGCAGTGTGAGCTGGGCGGCGGCCGAAGGCAGAGACCTTGGCGGTCTGATCCTCGGCTACTGAAGCTGGCTCTTGGGACGTGGAACGTCACCTCTCTGTTGGGGAAGGAGCGTGAGCTGGTGCGCAAGGCTGAGCGGTTCCGGTTAGATATAGTCGGACTCACCTCGACGCATGGCTTGGGCTCCGGAACCAGCCTCCTCGAGAGGGGTTGGACTCTCTTCCACTCTGGAGTTGCCTGCGGTGAGAGGCGTAGAGCAGGTGTGGGCATACTTATTGCCCCCCGGCTGTGCGCCTGTACATTGGGGTTTACCCCAGTAGACGAGAGGGTAGCCTCCCTCCGCCTTAGGGTGGGGGGACGGGTCCTGACTGTTGTTTGTGCTTATGCACCGAACGGCAGTTCAGAGTACCCACCCTTTTTGGAGTCCCTGGAGGAGGCACTGGAGAGTGCTCCTCCGGGAGACTCCCTCGTCCTGCTGGGGGACTTCAATGCTCACGTGGGCAATGACAGTGAGACCTGGAGGGGCGTGATTGGGAGGAACGGCCCCCCCGATCTGAATCAGAGTGGTGTTTTGTTGTTGGACTTCTGTGCTCGTCACGGACTGTCCATAACAAACACCATGTTCAGGCATAAGGGTGTCCATATGTGCACTTGGCACCAGGACACCCTAGGCCGCAGCTCGATGATCGACTTTGTGGTTGTATCGTCGGACTTGCGGCCGTATGTACTGGACACTCGGGTGAAGAGAGGGGCGGAGCTGTCAACTGATCACCACCTGGTGGTGAGTTGGCTCCGCTGGTGGGGGAGGAAGCCGGTCAGACCTGGCAGGCCCAAACGTATTGTGAGGGTCTGTTGGGAACGGCTGGCGGAATCCCCTGTAAGGAGGAGTTTCAACTCCCACCTCCGGCAGAGCTTCAACCATGTCCCGGGGGAGGTGGGGGACATTGAGCCCGAATGGGCCATGTTCCGTGCCTCCATTGTTGATGCGGCCGACCGGAGCTGTGGCCGTCAGGTGGTCGGTGCCTGTCGTGGCGGCAATCCCCGAACCCGCTGGTGGACCCCAGTGGTGAGGGAAGCCCTCAAGCTGAAG
Organism: Odontesthes bonariensis; assembly: GCF_027942865.1. Taxonomy (NCBI): domain Eukaryota; kingdom Metazoa; phylum Chordata; class Actinopteri; order Atheriniformes; family Atherinopsidae; genus Odontesthes; species Odontesthes bonariensis. The sequence continues at coordinate 1,057,274 of NC_134514.1, read as the reverse complement.
AAGGAGTCCTATTGGGCCTTTTTGGCCAGTGGGACTCTGGAAGCAGCTGATGGGTACCGACAGGCCAAGCGGAACGCAGCCTCGGCGGTTGCTGAGGCAAAAACTCGGGCTTAGGAGGAGATTCTGGTCCACCATCCGGCGGCTCAGGGGGGGAAAGCAGTGCACCGTCAACACCGTGTATGGTGAGGGCGGGGCTCTGCTGACTTCAACTGGGGACGTCGTGAGTCGGTGGGGGGAATACTTCGAGGGCCTCCTCAATCCTACGGACACGCCTTCCGATGAGGAAGCAGAGTTGGGGAGCTCGGACATGGGGCCTCCCATTTCTGGGACTGAGGTTGCCGAGGTGGTCAAATAACTCCTCGGTGGCAAGGCCCCGGGGGTGGATGAGGTCCGTCCTGAGTTCCTCAAGGCTCTGGATGTTGTGGGGCTGTCTTGGTTGACACGCCTCTGCAGCATCGCGTGGACATCGGGGGCAGTGCCTCTGGACTGGCAGATCGGGGTGGTGGTCCCCCTCTTTAAAAAGGGGGACCGGAGGGTGTGTTCCAACTATAGGGGGATCACACTCATCAGCCTCCCTGGTAAGGTCTTTTCGGGGGTACTGGAGAGGAGGATCCGCCGGATAGTCGAATCTCGGATTCAGGAGGTGCAGTGTGGTTTTCGTCCTGGCCGTGGAACAGTGGACCAGCTCTATACCCTCCGCAGGATCCTGGAGGGTGCATGGGAGTTCGCCCAACCGGTCTACATGTGTTTTGTGGACTTAGAGAAGGCGTTCGACCGTGTCCCTCGGGGACTCTTGTGGGGGGTGCTCCGGGAGTATGGAGTGCCGGACTCCTTGATATGGGCTGTTCGGTCTCTGTATGACCGGTGTCAGAGTTTGGTCCGTATTGCCGGCAGTAAGTCGGACATGTTTCCTGTGAGGGTTGGACTCCATCAGGGCTGCCCTTTGTCACCGATTCTGTTCATAATTTTTATGGACAGAATTTCTAGGCGCAGCCAGGGCGTTGAGGGGGTCCGGTTTGGCGACCTCAGAATCGGGTCTCTGCTTTTTGCGGACGATGTGGTTCTGTTGGCGTCGTCGGGCCGTGACCTTCAGCTCTCACTGGAGCGGTTCGCAGCCGAGTGTGAAGCGGCTGGGATGAGAATCAGCACCTCCAAATCCGAGACCATGGTCTTCGGCCGGAAAAGGGTGGAATGCTCTCTCCGGGTCGGGAATGAGATCCTTCCCCAAGTGGAGGAGTTCAAGTATCTGTGGGTCTTGTTCACGAGTGAGGGACGAACGGAGCAGGAGATTGACAGACGGATCGGTGCGGCGTCTGCAGTGATGCGGGCTCTGCACTGGCCCGTCATGGTGAAGAAGGAGCTGAGCCAGAAGGCGAAGCTCTCGATTTACCGGTCAATCTATGTTCCTACCCTCACCTATGGCCACGAGCTGTGGGTAGTGACCGAAAGAACGAGATCCTATCCTCACCTATGGTCACGAGCTGTGGGTAGTGACCGAAAGAACGAGATCGCTAATACAAGCGGCCGAAATGTGTTTCCTCCGCAGGGTGTCTGGGCTCTCCCTTAGAGATAGGGTGAGAAGCTCAGTCATCCGGGAGGGGCTCGGAGTAGAACCGCTGCACCTCCGCATCGAGAGGAGTCAGATGAGGTGGCTCGGGCATCTGGTTAGGATGCCTCCTGGACGCCTCCCCAGTGAGGTGTTCCGGGCCCGTCCCACTGGGAGGAGGCCCCGGGGAAGACCCAGGACAAGTTGGAGAGACTATGTTTCTCGGCTGTGCTGGGAACGCCTCGGGGTCCCCCCAGAAGAGCTGGAGGAAGTGGCCGGGGACAGGGACGTCTGGGTCTCTCTGCTCAAGCTGCTGCCCCCGCGACCCGATCCCCGGACCAGCGGAAGATAATGGATGGATGGATGGATGGAACAGAAATCTTTGGATTTTCTGTACTCTCTGACTGCAGCAGCCTCCTAGGCCACACCTATCGCTATTCACATGTAAAGTACCAGGTGATTGAGTGGCTATTCACAGGTGAGAACACACCCCGTTCAGCCAGCATGTGGGGGAAGGCAGCAATGTCCTGCCAGTGACAGACAATTATCACATGGAGAGTGACAGGGGGGTGGGGGGAATCAGGGGTGTTACACACCCATCTAATTAGTATTCAACTCTCAGAGACACTGCCTGGAGTTACAATTACTTTTTTACAGTTTGTGTGAAAACAAAAAAACATTTCTGACTGCACTTTTTACTTTTATGCAGCCAACGCTTTTGTTTACAAGGTTCAACCTTCAAAAGTCTTGGCTAGATATATTTATAGTGTGTTTTCTTGCACTGTTTGAAGACCTCTAAAACTTGTTTTTTTGTACAGTTGTGTTTAACCTCAATTTAAATAAAACTTGTTTGTATTACATTCACTTCACTCTCATATTGTTTTTTGTTAGGCTTTTCAGAATACAACCATATGTGTCACTTTTGCATAGATGTTTACAGTTAGTTGAAATACTTGAAAATGTCAAGGTGGTGAAAACTGCCTCAAAGTCTCTGAAAAGGCCTTAGACTCCAGAGGGTTATGTTGAGAGTCTTCTTTCACATATAAACTTTGAATGAGGTCTCTGTGATGTCGTATGGCTGAGTTATGAGGCCTCCAAAATAGGGTAGTTTTTTGCTTTTTTGGATCGTTAAGTGCTTTTCAATTGATTTTCGGCCCAACATTCATAAGACAGGTCTTTTTTTTTTTTTTTAAACTTTTTATTTTGGATTTTGAATTTTGTACAGAAAGAAATAAAGGAAAAACAAAAAGCAAACATACAACATACTCATGGGTGTAACAGTATAGGGTCACATTCTTCTCAATACATCGAAGTACAGTGTCACACTATTCCAGGTACAGTGCATACATGATCCATTTTTCCCAACGTTCAACACATTTCTCCAATTCCAATCTTAAAATATAAGTCAGTCTCTCCATACAATAAACTTCTTTCACTATTTCCCTCCACTGGTGCAATGCTGGGGGGTCAGTCCGGAGCCATTTTCGGGTTATAGCCTTTCTACCACATGCCAAGAGAATCTTTAGCAGATATTTGCATTTGTGAGGGACAGATTCTGGTATTTTACCTAGATACAAAGTAGTAAAAGAGTAGTCTATTTCCATTCCCATCATCTTACATATTTCATTAGTTACTTCCTTCCAATATGGTTGAATTCTTTGACAAGACCAAAAGACATGAAAATGATTAGCCATAGCGACTCCACATTGTCTCCAACAAAGCCCCGGACTCTGAGAGCCTGATTGCAAAGCTGTTATTTTAGGAGTGATAAAAAACCTCACAACATTCTTCCAAACAAACTCTCTTAATGATCTTGAGTTTGCAGTGGTTGCTTGTGTCTCACATATCTCCATCCAAGACTCATCTGATATTTCTGTACCAGACTCCTTTTCCCATTTTTGTTTGATGGATAATGTAGAGTGATTTTTGGAGGTTTGCATACTTTCATATATTCGTGAGATCAGTTTTTTAATGTTGTTTTTTTCATATGCTTCATGGAATATAGAGATCAGGTTATATTCTTTCCCCGTTTTGATTTGTGATATTTTATTAAAGTAGTCTCTGGCTTGTAGGTATCTAAAAAAATCGCATTTTTCCAATCCAAATGAGTCAGAAATTGCCTTGTAACTCTGAAATTTATTGTTTGAAGTGAGTGAACAAAAGGATGTGATGCCTCTCCTAATCCACTGTTTAAAGCTCCCGTCCAGTCTTGCAGGTTCAAATTCTGGATCATATGCTACCCAATTCAAGACCCTGGCCTGTTTCTCTAGCTGCAATTTCCTCATCACCTTAAACCACAGTTTAACCGAGAATAGGGTCCATTGATTCAAGCTGTTATAATTCTTTTCTGCTTGGCTTTTGTTTCCTAATATTGATTGTATTGGAATATCTGTCTGTGTAATTTCCAAAGACTTCCATTTAGATTCATAATTTGGTGTACACCAGTATACTAAGGGTTTCAATTGTGCAGCATGATAATAGTCCTGTAAGCATGGTAGAGCTCTTCCTCCCCTCTCCTTCTTCAATTGCAGTGTCATGAACCGTACCCTCGGTCTTTTACCGTTCCAAATAAACCTTGAAATCCACCCGTCCCATTCATCAAATTGTTTGGGTGGTATCTCCAGGGGTAAGGACTGGAAGAGATAAAGAAATCGTGGCAACACATTCATTTTGATTATTTCTATTCTATTGCTCATATCCAGCGGGAGCATCGTCCATCTAGAGATGTCTGATTTTACCGCTTTGTTGATGGGGCCATAATTAATTTCAGAAAGCTTCGACATATCTTTTGGTAGATTTATTCCTAAATATTTTACTGTGGGAGAGTCCCATTTAAAGTTGTACTTCTTTTTTATATCTGGATGGGGAGTATAATTAAATGTAAGGGTTTGAGTTGTTTGAATATTTAGCTTGTATCCAGAGTATGAGTTGTAAGTCTTTAATAGACACATCAATCTGTCAGGGGTTGTGATAAAGAGCAGGACATCATCTGCAAACATACAAACTTTATGTTCCTCTCCTCTAACAGTTGTCCCCTTTATCTCAGGGTCCTCTCTAATTGCTTGGGCCAAAGGTTCAATAAATAAGGCAAACAAGGTCGGACTCAGGGGACATCCCTGGCGTGTCCCTCTTTCTAGGTGAATAGTTTGTGACAGGTGTCCATTTATCCTAATCCTGGCTGTTGGAGAGGAGTATAACGATTTAATACATGTAATGAAGCAGTCCTTAAAGCCAAATCTTGCAAGTACCCTATACAAATATTCCCAGCCTACTGAATCAAAGGCCTTTTCGGCATCTAGACTGACCAACACTGCACCAATTTTGGTCGAAGTAACATGACTCATCACTTGTAATGTTCTCCTTAAGTTATCCTGTGTCTGTCTATTTAGTACAAAGCCTGTTTGGTCCAAATCTATTAGCTCCGGGATAATAGCTTCCAGCCTTTTAGATAGGACTGAGGCAAATAGTTTATAGTCTACATTGAGGACTGATATTGGTCTATATGAGCTGCATTCATTTTTATCTTTCCCTTCTTTTGGGATGACAGAAATGACTGCTTCCTTCCATGACTGCGGGGCTTCTCCTGTTCTCAAAGTGTGGTTAAAGCAGTTAAGCAGCATGGGTGTTATTTGTGTTCTAAATGTTTTGTACAATTCAGACGAATATCCATCTGCCCCAGGAGCTTTATTAGCTTTCAATCTTGAGATGGCTTTATTCAATTCTTCTAGCTTTATCTCAGCCATAATTTCTTTGTTCTGTTTTTCTCCAATGGATGGTAGGTCCAGCGAACTTAGAAACTTCTCTATTATTGTGGTATCGGCTCTGGTTGGTTGAGTATACAAGTCCTTATAGTATAGTTGAAACGAGCGTTGGATGTCTTCTAGATTGCCGCTCATATTTTTTGTCACAGGGTTCCTAATTTACATATTGTATTTTTATCCTGTTGTTTTCGTATCCTCCAAGAAAGGAGTTTCATAGCCCTCGATCCTGTCTCATAGTACTTTTGTTTGATAAATTTAAGTTGTTTTTCAATTTCTTCATCATATATACCATTTATATCTTGAGGCCGTAAGGGTAATTATCTTACCTCGAATTACAGCCTTTGCTGCATCCCACAAAGTATTAGGAGACACTTCTCCATTATCATTATACTGTAGGTATGTTTCAAATTCCTGCTGGATCTGTTTCCGTACTGCTTAGTCATTTAAAATGCTTGTATTAAGCCTCCAAAGTGTATTTTTCCGTTGGTTGTTTAGATATAAGGTCAAATATACGCCTGAATGATCAGATAAGTCTCCAATCCCTATCTCACAATCTCTGACCCTATGCCAGTCTGATTTATACATAAATAAGTAATCAATCCGCGAGTAAACAGAGTGACAAGGGGAGTAATATGTAAATTGTTTTTCTATGGGATGGGACTCTCTCCACACATCAATAAGGCCCAGTTCTGTAAGCGTTCGCTGAACCAAGGTGGCATTTGGGCTTTTCTTTTGGCGTTGGTTAGATGTATCTAATTTTGGTTGAAGTTGGATGTTAAAGTCACCACCAAGAATCAGGATTCCCTGTGTTTCCTTTACCATCAATTCGAATATTTTCTTAAAAAAGGATTTGTTACTCCCCGGGGGGGCATACACATTAAATAAAGTTACTGCTTCATTATCTAATTTACCTTTTACTAAGACAAATCTCCCTTCATTATCTTTCACCTGGGAAATGAACTCAAAATTTACTGTATTGGGGATCAGTATGGCCACACCTCTCCTCCGGCCTGATTTATGAAATGAATAATAGGTATTTTGGAACCCAAGCTTTTTTAATTTTTCATGTTCAGAAGAAGAGAGATGTGTCTCCTGCCAGTATATTATCTGCGGCTTTTCTCGCTTCATTTTTGCAATAATTTTACTCCTTTTTATTGGATTATGCAGCCCATTGATGTTTAGTGTGACTACTTTATACTCCTGGTGATGCATATCTTTTTCCAAACTGTGTAAACTTGTGTGACATTACCCATGACAACAAGAACAACAAACAGTGAACAATGAACTATAAAAGCAGAAACCAAAGACTTCCAAGTCCGAAGTTCAAATAAAGCTTCAAAATGAGAGGAAATCCTCGCGTCCATCGAGGGCCTCTCTGTGTCAGAGATGGTACTCTGCACTGGTAACATATAAAACCGCTCCCAATAATCGGTAAAAAGTTCTAACCTGTCCAGCTCTTCGAGAAACGATAGACAGTGTCTTAGTAGCTCACCCACAGACGCTTCACTCTGCAGCGTCAGATGTTCCCGGAGAGGCGCGCTGAAAGCTCCGTAGTTTCTCCTTTATCCGTCCGCGATCCACCACCCGTCCGGACCGTTTTACACCCACCTTCTCCTACGTTGATAATCTCCGTTGTTTCTCCACGGTAGGGTCTGGCTCCGTCTCATTTTCCAGAGTTATTCCTCTCTTCTTTAGGTCCTTCGCAGCCTCCGCCGCGCTCTCGTAGATCCGGGTCCCGCTGTCAAAAAACACCTTCAACTTAGCTGGATGTGGCGTTTGGAAGCGGATACCCTTGGCTTTAAGCACTCTCAGCATTCCCGCATACGCCTTTCTCTTTTTCAAGATCTCGGGGGGGTAATCTTGGTCGAAGTAGATCCTTTTCCCCTCATATTGAACGCCTTGGGGAGGTTTTGGAGCCAGTGCCCGGTGGCAGCGCTGTATGCCGAGGTCCATGTCCGCTACCGGCATGCCGACTGATTTTATTAGCTTGGACACGAACGCTAACAGATCGGGCCCCTCAGACTCCTCCGGTATTCCGTGTATACGAAGGTTCTTTCGGCGTGAGCGTGCTTCTAATTCAGTTAATTTAGCCTGTAAAGCCTCTCGGGTCTCTAATGCCTGGATGAGAGCCTCCCTCGCAGCTTCATCCCTTTCTTCAATATCAGATATACGTTGTTCTGCCTCCGCAACTCTGGCTACAGTAGCCTGTAGCTCGCTCGTAGCTTCTTCAAGTTTCTGGTTGATTTCTCCTTTAAACTCGTTCAGTTCCTTCTTCATGTCGTTGCGAAAAGAGCGTCGGAATTCACTCATTTCACTTTTTAGATCTGACCTGAGTGCCCGAATCTCGTTGTAGATGGCCTGCATGTTCGGGTTAGCTACTTCTTTATCAGCGCCGCCATTGTCCTCATTGCCTTCTTCGTCTTCATATGTTTCGTCGGATGTCGCCGTTTTATCACGTTTTGAGCTTGGTTTAAGTTTAGTCTTTTTTTGCTTCTCCCCTTCCATAGTTAATATCAGTAAGTTGTTTTTATCAGTAAGGCTTTTCTAAGGGGATTATATCACACCGGGTGGGAGCAAGATTTTCAGGCAGCCATTAGGTTCAGCGCCACCGGAAGTCCATAAGACAGGTCTGCTGTAGACAGCTGTGTTATTTTTTATCAAGGTCCTGTTTAAAATACGGCTTTTATGGCATTTTCAAAATGGCCTCGTTAAGTGCTTTTCAATGCATTTTCCCATTGCATTGTGGGTATTTTCAAACTTCCCCTCACTATCAGTTTAAAGGGGAAAAGCAGATCAGATTTATAACATGAAGCTGTTATAACAGGGCAAACATCTTGGCTCTGCCCTCATCAGCAGTCTTAGAACAGAGCAGGCTAACAAGGCGTTGCTACGGAGATGGAACCAGCTGCGGCTCGTCTGTGTTATACAGAGAGCAAACTGACATATGTGCACACACTATGGCTTCTTAAAATTGCACTATAATTTTGACTGTAGCCTTTCTCAAACAAATGGGCGCTGTTCGAAAAGTAAAAGTCGTATCCGAATAATTCTTGAACCGTCAGCACCCCAAGAGACGGCAGAAGCCAGCAGTGTAATTTTTATTCGGCTACTATGTTTGGCTCGTTTTTAATGGCCGTTTTAAAATAATTTTTCACATTAATTTTATGATTTTAGGCGTTTATAATGGGCGGAATGTCAGCTGGAGGGCCAACTCTCTGCCCTCAGAGGCAATTTGTGAGAAATCTGTGATGCAAAGCTCAATGAGTGTGACTGTGTGAAAGAGGACAAAAATACCTACATTTTTAAGTAAAATTTGTCCAGATTGGGCAGATATTTTGGATATGAATGACATTTGTTCGAGGAATTGGTGCAGTATCGAATTTCGAGTAAGAAACAGAGTGGGAGAGACACCTCAGCTGAGATGTAGTCTTCCTAAAACGTAAACTGCCATTGTGTCAAAGCTGTATAATGTATCAACAAACCCTTTAGTTCAGTTAAAGCCGAGAGTCTACTGTCACATATAGACTTTGAATGAGGTCTGTGCGATGCTGTATGGCTGAGTTATAAGGCCTCTAAAATAGGGCAGTTTTTGGCAGTTGGCGCCACAATTTTCCCACTTTTTCCCATTTTGAGAGAGAGCCCAAAGAGCTAGCGCCCAGAGAGCCGGAGCCAGAGTTAGTGCCTAGAGCGCGTTTTGAGAATCTACACCAACATATGACATAAATACTGATCTATACGTCAAATATCTTGAACGAGTTAACTACTCATATTGAGCTACATCCTGCTTCCTCTGTTATTAATTCACAGGCTTGATTGACGCATCTGAATTTAAATGTTGTGTTTACAGAGAGGAACAACTTTAAGTTAACAGATTTGAACAGCTGTGGTGGAGATTGAATGTGAAATGATTATGATCACAAGGTAGAAAGAATATGCTTGGAGTACTTGACAAAGCACAAATGTTCCTCTTTGTAAGCCCATCACAAATGTATCAAGTTCTCTTTACGTACTACATCCTGAACAGGGCTGTTTTGGAGGATAAAATATCTTCCTGATAAATCATTTAGCCTCTGATTCAAACAGATATTTGCTGTATAAATTATTGTGATTCACACAAAAAAGAAATCTCCATCAGTGCTGCATTTAATACGGTCGATCACAGCATTCTGTGACAGAGACTTCAACATGTTATTGGGATTAAAGGCCTTTCATGATCAGCAGGGAAACAAAGCCGACACAAAAGTGGGTGGAAAAAAGGGACGGAAGTGGATGTGTTCAGTTGGGGGGGGGGGGGGGGCAGAGATGGTGGGAAACTAAAACACCAGTGGGAACTTTCATAATGAGGCAACTCAGCAGCTGCTGTCACCCTCTGCTGAAAAGTTAAAAGATGTTTAGGAAGTTGAAATGTTTCAGTCGGCAGAGAGACTGAAGCAGGACAGCAGGTTTGAAGCATGGATGGTCCTCTCAGTGGTGGCTTTGTGTGTGTTTTATCTTTCAGCGGGAGCTTGTTGAAAAAGGCAGATTTGAACCAGGAAAAATGCAACAACTTTGTTTCACAGAACATGAACTCATTCTTTGTTTGATGTGTAGAATGATTCATCATGATGAACACCTCACAGGTTTCATATTTCACACTTGGTGGTTACTTTGACCCTGGACTTTTAAAGTACTTTTATTTTATATTCACCCTGTCATTGTATATTTTAATAGTTGGTTCTAATGTTCTGCTCATCGTGGTTATCGGTGTGAACAGGAGCTTACATGGACCCATGTACATGTTTCTGTGCAGCCTGTTTGTGAATGAGCTGTATGGTAGTTCAGGGCTGTTTCCATTCCTGCTGATTCAGATCCTCTCTGACGTTCACACTGTTTCTGCTCCTCTTTGCTTCCTGCAGGTTTTTATTGTTCATTCTTACGGAGCTGTAGAGTTTTTAAACCTCGCTGTCATGTCCTATGACAGATATCTTGCTATCTGTTATCCTCTGCAGTACATCTCACGTATGACACCTAAAAAGATTGCCATTCTCATCTCTGTGACGTGGATATATCCTTTTTTTGGTTTGGTTATCTCTTTATCTCTGCTTACACCATTGCAGCTGTGTGGGAACAGGATTAACAAAGTTTACTGTGATATGCACTCTGTGGTCAAACTGGCATGCTATGACACAACTTTAATCAACATCTATGGGCTCATTGCTACTTTTGGCACAATCATTGTTGCTTTATTTCTAATCCTTTACACTTACATTCAGATTTTTATTGTATGTTTCTCTGGATCCAAACAGACCCGACAGAAAGCTGTCAGCACCTGCACGCCTCACCTGGCTTCCATCTTGAACTTTACCTTTGCTGGCACCTTTGAAATATCACAGAGCAGATTTAACATGAGTCATGTACCGAAGGTGTTGCGTATTTTTCTGTCATTATATTTCTTCACGGTTCAGCCTCTTTTTAATCCTGCGATATATGGTCTGAACATGTCCAAGATCCGGAATATTTGTAAAGATCTTATTTCAAATATAAAGAATTGAAATAAGTTTATTTTAATTAATCGGATAAGATTTTAAAGTAGCTCTGCTTATCTTCATCACGCAGCCATAAAACACACTGATGCACGTTTTTAGCCTCTTTTAAATCTCTGAATACAGGAACAGAACCTCTTCTGTGTTCCTTCAAAAAGCCCCGCATCAGATTCAGATGAATGTGAGCAGATATGAGGTTTGTTCAGCACCTCATAAAGACCTGAATATTACCTTTAATAGCAATTCCAATTCCAATTAATTGAATTCCAATTGGCTTGAATTGGACTTTATTATCTAAGTGCCTTGAGATGACATTTGTTGTACTTGGCGCTATATAAATAAAAATGAATTGAATTGAATTCCACATCAAGTTTCCTGATTTTTTTAATCAACACAAAACAGTCTGATAAATGTTGAACAGTTTAACAGTGAAATGTAAGTTCTTTTTTGCAGTGTTTGTCACATTTTAAGTCGTGAATTTCACTCGTGCCTTTAGGAAATTGGTGTGTTCGACATCTTTAATTTTCCTCATGAAAAGACCAAAGTCAAAACATCTGTATTCATGAGAAGGGCAGGAAATATGCTGCTGAAAACATCTGTCTTTGCCTTTGTGTCCGCAATCCACCGCGACATTGTCACGTCTATAATAAAACTAAAAACATTGGGTTTTCTCCATGTTTTTAGTTTTATGTTTTTATCGTGTTTTAGGTTGTTTATGTCTTGGTTTTTGAGTTCATGTTTAGTTTTAGTTTTGCCATTGTCTTCCCCACAGTTTCACTCATTTGTCAATCACTCCCAGTTTAGTATTTATTTCTCAGGCTCCCCTTTCAGTTTGTGATTTCCTTTCCCTGAATTCACCATCTCCTTTGTCTTGCCACCACTTAAGCTAAGTGCTTTTCATGCCATGTCAAGTCATTTGTTTTCTTATCACAGTTTATATTCATGTTTTTGTTCCCACAGTCTAGTTTTGTCATGCGGCCTTTTGTTGACTCTGTTTCTTAAAATAAACCCAGTTTGCTTTTACCTTTTGAAGTCTGTATTAGTGTTCTGCCACCCCACCCCTGACAGAAGGAAATCACCAGCCATGGATGCAGCGGACTCCGACAGGTTCTGGGATTTATACGAAGACTTCTGGCGCTGCTTGGAGTGGGACACCACCTAAGGTGACTAACGATCTGCTGGACTTTCTTTTAGAAAAACGGAATCTCCAGAATTGGACTGAGAACCTGGCAGACGTCTTGACTCATGCGAGGAGTGTACAGCGTGATTTGTTGCTGGACATTTTTGACATGGAGCCATAAAAACTCATCACGCTGTACAGATCCTCCCTCACCTCTCCAACACCACAGTCCACAGACTCCCAGTCCAGATAGCTAGCAGCCACAGAGCCCAGAGAGCTAGCAGCCACAGAGTCCAGAGATTTAGCATCCACAGAGTCCAGAGAGCTAGCAGAGTCCAGAGAGCTAGCAGTCACAGAGTCCAGAGAGCTAGCAGCCACAGAGTCCAGAGAGCTAGAAGCCACAGAGTCCAGATAGCTAGCAGCCACATAGCCCAGAGAGCTAGCAGCCACATAGCCCAGAGAGCTAGCAGCCACAGAGTCCAGAGAGCTAGCAGCCACAGAGTCCAGAGAGCTAGCAGCCACAGAGTCCAGATAGCTAGCAGCCACAGAGCCCAGAGAGCTAGAAGCCACAGAGTCCAGAGAACTAGTGCCCATAGCGTCCACAGAGCTAGCGCCAATAGAGGCCACAGAGCTAGTGCCCATAGAGGCCACAGAGCCAGAGCTAGCGCCCAGAGATCCAGAGCTAGCGCCAGAGCCTAGAGAGCCCAGAAAGCCATAGCTAGCGCCCATAGAGGCCACAGAGCCAGAGCTAGCACCAGAGCCCAGAGAGCCCAGAGAGCCCAGAGAGCCCAGAGAGCCCACCAGACCGCCCGCCAGACCGCGCCTCCACGTCACCGGAAGCTTCTTGCTAGACTTTTCTGTTGTATCAACATCAGTCAAACTAAATTTTAAAAAAAAGAAAGTAAACAAATTATTGAATGTTCAGGCTCATGCTTCTTTTATATGGCTTCTTAAAATTGGAGTATAATTTCTACTGTAGCCTGTCTTGAACAAACGGTCGCTGTTCGAAAAGTACAAGTCGTATCCGAATAATTCTTGAACCGTCAGCACCCCAAGAGACGGCAGAAGCTAGCAGTGTAATTTTTATTCGGCTACTATGTTTGGCTCATTTTTTATGGCTGTTTTAAAATCATTTTTCACATTAATTTTATGATTTTAGGAGGTTATAATGGGAGGAATGTCAGCTGGAGGGCCGACTCTCTGCGCTCAGAGGCAATTTGTGAGAAATCTGTGAGGCAGAGCTCAATGAGTGTAACTTTGTGTGAAAGAGGACAAAAATACCTACATTTTGAAGTAAAATTTGTCCAGATCGGGCAGATATTTCGGACATGAGAGACATTTGTTCGAGGAATTGGTGCAGTATCGAATTTAGAGTGAGAAACAGAATGGGGGAGACACCTCAGCTGAGATGTAGTCTTCCTAAAACGTAAACTGCCGTTGTATCAAAGCTGTATAATGTATCAACAAACCCTTTGACTCAGTTAAAGCTGAGAGTCTCCTCTCACATATAGACTTTGAATGAGGTCTGTGCCATGCTGTATGGCTGAGTTATAAGGCCTCTAAAATAGGGTAGTTTTTGGCAGTTGGGGCCACAATTTTCCCACTTTTTCCCATTTTGAGAGAGAGCCCAAAGAGCTAGCGCCCAGAGAGCTGGAGCCAGAGCTAGCGCCTAGAGCGCGTTTTGAGAATCTACACCAACATATGACATAAATACTGATCAAAAAAGTCAAATATTTTGAAAGACTTAAATATTCATATTGAGCTACATCCTGTTTCCTGTGCTTATTTATTCACAAGCTTGATTGACGCAGACATATATCTGAATTTAAATGTTGTGTTTACAGAGAGGAACAACTTTAAGTTAACAGATTTGAACAGCTGTGGTGGAGATTGAATGTGAAATGATAATGATCAGAAGGTAGAAAGAATATGCTTGAAGTACTTGACCAAACACAAATGTTCCTCTTTGTAAGCCCACACAAATGTATCAAGTTCTCTTTAAGTACTACATCCTGAACAGGGCAGTTTTGGAGGATAAAATATCTTCCTGATAAATAATTTAGCATCTGATTCAAACAGATATTTGCTGTATAAATTATTGTGATTCACACAGAAAAGAAATCTCCATCAGTGCTGCATTTAATACGGTCGATCACAGCATTCTGTGACAGAGACTTCAACATGTTATTGGGATTAAAGGCCTTTCATGATCAGCAGGGAAACAAAGCCGACACAAAAGTGGGTGGAAAAAAGGGACAGAAGTGGATGTGTTCAGTTGGGGGGGAGCAGAGATGGTGGGAAACTAAAACCAGACATCCCAAGTCTCCCGGAAGTTCCGGGAGTCTCCCTGATATTGATAGTTAATCACGGATGCCCGCGAGTCGGATAAAATATCCCGGATTTTAGACTATTCGAGGGAGTGTTTTTTTTTTTTTTTTTCAACGCGAGTGAGAGCGTGCAGGCAACACAATAACTCGTGCACCATGCGCGTTTGGACTGCGCAGGCACGAGAGAGAGAGAGAGAGAGAGGGGTGTGAGAGGTTGCTTGTGAAACCTGTGCGTATGCTCTGTTCAACGAGCGTTCAGGGCGACTGCTGGTCAGCTGATTGGTTTAGTCAGCAAAATAAACCAATAACGTTCGGTGTGGGAGGGCTTCGATTTACTCTCCGACAGTCACCTAAGTTACCACTCAAAACTGTGCATCCTGCCAAATGGCAGAGGGTAAAAACGAAAATATAAGACTAATTTTACAGCAGAATATACTAAAGTATATCCATGTCTAGTGAAGGTGAAGAATGATGACACCGTGGCGAGGTGCACTGTATGCAATAGTGACTTCAGTATTGCCCACGGCGGACTTAATGACTGTAAAAACATGTGGAGGTAGGCTAAGTTGAACGCACCATCATCTGCATTTTATTTCTGTAGGTTAAATGCTGTTATAAAATAAAGCAAAACGTATCAAACACTTATTTAAAGTATAAATACACATTTAGTTACTAAATTGTGTAGTTCTATATCTAACTAGCCAGCTACAGTATCTAACTATCTATATCCAGCCTGTCTAAGCCTTTTAAAAAATCCCCAATTTAATATGTTGATAATAAATAGGATAGATAAATATGCAAAATAAATTAAGCGTAAATTAATTAAAGAAAATATGTGTGCGTGTGTGTGTGTGTGTGTGGGGGGGGGGGGGGGGGGGGTTTCGATAAGCATCTCCCTGAAATGAGATTTTGGAACTTGGGATGTCTGTAAAACACCAGTGGGAACTTTCATAATGAGGCAACTCAGCAGCTGCTGTCACCCTCTGCTGAAAAGTTAGAGCTAGAAGCCACAGAGTCCAGAGAATTAGCAGCCACAGAGCCCAGAGAGCTAGCAGCCACAGAGTCCAGAGAGCTAGCAGCCACAGAGTCCAGAGAGCTAGCAGCCACAGAGTCCAGAGAGCTAGCAGCCAGAGCCCAGAGAGCTAGCAGCCACAGAGCCCAGAGAGCTAGCAGCCACAGAGTCCAGAGAGCTAGCAGCCACAGAGCCCAGAGAGCTAGCAGCCACAGAGTCCAGAGAGCTAGCAGCCACAGAGTCCAGAGAGCTAGCAGCCACAGACTCCAGAGAGCTAGCAGCCACAGTCCAGAGAGCTAGCAGCCACAGAGTCCAGAGAGCTAGCAGCCACAGAGCCCAGAGAGCTAGCAGCCACAGAGCCCAGAGAGCTAGCAGCCACAGAGTCCAGAGAGCTAGCAGCCACAGAGTCCAGAGAGCTAGCAGCCACTGAGCCAAGAGAGCTAGAAGCCACAGAGCCCAGAGAGCTAGCAGCCACAGAGTCCAGAGAGCTAGCAGCCACAGAGTCCAGAGAGCTAGCAGCCACTGAGCCAAGAGAGCTAGAAGCCACAGAGCCCAGAGAGCTAGCAGCCACAGAGTCCAGAGAGCTAGCAGCCACAGAGCACAGAGAGCTAGCAGCCACTGAGCCCAGAGAGCTAGCAGCCACAGAGTCTAGAGAGCTAGCAGCCACAGAGTCCAGAGAGCTAGCAGCCACAGAGCCCATAGATAGAAAGATAGATAGATAGATTTATTTGTCTTTGCAGAAAATTGTTCTGTGCCATTGACAGTGCGTCTGATACAATTACAAAAAACAAAAATACACAATAAACAAGCACACCCCACCCCCACCCCAGGACAAAAAAGACAGGATGACATAGAACAAAGAACAAACCCCTCATATTTTAAAATAGAATACAATTGTAAAGTGCAGTTATTCGGAGACCAAGTGCAATGGGTTATTAAGGCAGACATCCCAAGTTCCAAAAACTCATTTCAGGGAGATTACTCAGTCGTCGTCCCCCCCGACAAGCAGTCGCTTTGGACAGATACGCACAGGTTTCACAAGCAACCTCTCCCCACACCCCTCTCTCTCTCGTGCCTGCGCCGTCGAAACGCGCATGGTGCACGAGTTATTTTATTGCCTGCACGCTCTCACTCGCATTGAAAAAAAAAAAAAAAACTCCCTCGAATAGTCTAAAATCCGGGATATTTTATCCGACTCGCGGGCATCCGTGATTAACTATCAATATCAGGGAGACTCCCGGACCTTCCGGGAGACTTCGGATGTCTGTTAAGGTACAATTTCACAGTCCCTTATTTAACAGGGATGTACTGGTGGGTATGAATGATCTACAGGCTCTGTTTGTCTGGAATAAAGGCAGCCTGAACCTCCTGCCTGAAGGCAACAACTCATATTTCTGATGTAAGGGGTGTGACACATCATCACAGAAAGTATGTGCCTTCTTTACCACCCTTGCTTCAACAGTCATGGCCATGCTGTTAAATGGCTGGCAGGCAATCTTGCTGGCCATATTAATTATCTTATGAAGCTTGTTTTTATTTGCTACTGACAGAGAAAAATACCAGGCCACAGAGCAGAAACATAAAATGCTCTCAACAAAAGAATGGTAAAAAAGACGCATCATGTTTCTGTCGACTCTTCAATTCCTTTGCTTTCGCATAAAATAAAGCCTTTGCAGCCCCTTTTTATAGATGGCATCGGTATTCCAAGCCCATGTTAATTTGTCATCTATTATTGTTCCCAGGTATTTGTAATTGCCCACAACCTCAATCCCTTCCCCATTTATGACCATACTCTGGTGGATATGACTCCCCGTCCTGAAATCAATTATCAGTTCTTTTGTCTTTTTTGCATTGAGAAGAAGACAGCCCAGAGAGCTGGAAGCCACAGAGTCCAGAGAGCTAGCAGCCACAGAGTCCAGAAATTTAGCAGCCACAGAGTCCAGAAATTTAGCAGCCACAGAGTCCAGAGAACTAGCAGCCACAGAGTCCAGAGAGCTAGCAGCCACAGAGTCCAGAAATTTAGCAGCCACAGAGTCCAGAGAACTAGCGCCCATAGCATCCACAGAGCTAGTGCCCATAGAGGCCACAGAGCCAGAGCTAGCGCCCAGAGAGCCAGAGCTAGCGCCAGAGCCTAGAGGGCCTAGGGAACTAGAGCTAGCGCCAGAGCCTAGAGAGCCAGAGCTAACACCAGAGCCTAGAGAGCCCAGAGAGCCATAGCTAGCGCCCATAGAGGCCACAGAGCCAGAGCCTAGAGTGCCCAGAGAGCCCAGTGAGCCCAGACAACCCAGAGATTCCAGAGAACCACAGCCTAAGGACCCACAGTTTCAAGCCCCTCCCTCCCACCCTCTTTTTGGAATGTCTGGGATCCATCCCTTGAAGGGGGGCTCCCCCGTCACCGGATGTCTGGCCGCCCGCCAGATCGGTTCCTGCCGCCACGTCGCCAGAAGCTTCTTGCTGTACTTTTCTGTTGTATCAACATCAGTCAAACTAAATCAAAAATAAATGAAAGTAAACAAATTATTGAATGTTAAAATAAGTTAAATAAATACTTCATGAAAATAAACAAAGAGTTTGATTTAATTTGGACACCTTAAATGGAAGATTAACATGAAATGAAGGCGAAGCCGCAAATTTAACATGGCAGACTCACCAGGTGTTGGCAGTCACTCATCAACCTCCAGGTGTTGGCAATCGTTCATCAACCATCCAGATCCACATATAAGGCGCTCCTGCCTGGGGCTTTACCGGTTCATCTGCAAGCTGCATGCATTAGCTGTCGCTTGTTGGTCAAGGCTCACTGTTCCTGCAGCCCAGACGGGCTCACTGTTCCTGCAGCCCAGACGGGCTCACTGTTCCTGCAGCCCAGACGGGCTCACTGTTCCTGCAGCCCAGACGGGCTCACTGTTCCTGCAGCTCAGGCGGGCTCACAGTTCCTGACGCAGCCCAGGCGGGCTCACAGTTCCTGCCGCAGCCCAGGCGGGCTCACTTCCCGGCAGCCCAGGCGGGCTCACTCCTCTGCAGCCCAGGAGGGCTCACTCTCTCTTTCTCTCTGTCCGCAGGCAGCCCAGGTGGGCTCAATCCACGGCAGCCAGGCGGACTTACTCTCCCTTTCTCTCTCTCCGCAGGCAGCCCAGGCAGGCTCAATCCACGGCAGCCAGGCGGGCTCACTCTCACGTTCTCCCTCTCCTCAGGCAGCCCAGGCGGGCTCACTCTCCCTTTCTCTCAATCTGCTGCAGCCCAGGCGGGCTCACTCTCCCTTTCTCTCAATCTGCTGCAGCCCAGGCGGGCTCAATCTCCCTGTCTCTCTCTCCTCAGGCAGCCCAGGCAGGCTCAGTCTACCGCAGCCCAGGCGGACTCACTCTCTCGTTCTTTCTCTCCTCAGGCAGCCCAGGCGGGCTCTCTTCTTTTTTTGGAGGGTGGGCAACCCTTCTCACAGGCTCCTTCCTCACCTTGCAGCCAGTCCCTCACCAGCTCGGCCCCGGCTCAGTTTTTGGGGGGGAAGATATTCAGCATCTATCTCCATATGCCGGACTTGCAAGCTCACAGCGGTTCAGCTTGCATGTCCTCCACCGGGGCCCGAGCGCCAAAGAAATATTGACAATAAACCTTGCAATTGTCTCCCTATCTCTCCGTGTGAGTCTCTCCAGGTTGAATTGATTGTGTTTAATTAATCTTGAGCATCATCTTCACCGTATGAAACCACCCAACAGATCTGTCATTTTCCCTCTCAGCTCACCATAATAAACTCTTAAATTTTCTTTTAAAGATGCGGAGACTCCAGAAATGGACGGCTAAACTGGACGATGTATGGAGCCATGCCAGGACATTTTTGGCATGAACCCAGAAGAGGTAGGCGCGCTGTACAGCTCCTCTCCAGCCATAGCCACAGAGTCCAGAGACCTCCAGCTGGACCCCGGCAGCCACAAAGGCCGTAGCGCCTGAATTAGCCACAGAGGCCGCAGCGCCTGAATTAGCCACAGAGCCCGTAGCGCCTGAATTAGCACAGAGGCCGTAGCGCCTGAATTAGCCACAGAGGCCGTAGCGCCTGAATTAGCCACAGAGGCCGTAGCGCCTGAATTAGCCACAGAGGCCGTAGCGCCTGAATTAGCCACAGAGCCCGTAGCGCCTAAATTAGCACATAGGCCGTAGCGCCTGAATTAGCCACAGAGCCCGTAGCGCCTGAATTAGCCACAGAGGCCGTAGCGCCTGAATTAGCCACAGAGGCCGTAGCGCCTGAATTAGCCACAGAGCCCGTAGCGCCTAAATTAGCACAGAGGCCGTAGCGCCTGAATTAGCCACAGAGGCCGTAGCGCCTGAATTAGCCACAGAGGCCGTAGCGCCTGAATTAGCCACAGAGCCCGTAGCGCCTAAATTAGCAACAGAGGCCGTAGCGCCTGAATTAGCCACAGAGCTCGTAGCGCCTAAATTAGCACAGAGGCCGTAGCGCCTGAATTAGCCACAGAGCCCGTGGCGCCTAAATTAGCACAGAGGCCGTAGCGCCTAAATTAGCCACAGAGGCCGTAGCGCCTAAATTAGCACAGAGCCTGTAGCGCCTAAATTAGCCACAGAGGCCGTAGCGCCTGAATTAGCCACAGAGCCCGTAGCGCCTAAATTAGCACAGAGGCCGTAGCGCCTGAATTAGCACAGAGGCCGTAGCGCCTGAATTAGCCACAGAGGCCGTAGCGCCTGAATTAGCCACAGAGGCCGTAGCGCCTGAATTAGCCACAGAGGCCGTAGCGCCTGAATTAGCCACAGAGGCCGTGGCGCCTGAATTAGCACAGAGGCCGTAGCGCCTGAATTAGCACAGAGGCCGTAGTGCCTGAATTAGCCACAGAGGCCGTAGCGCCTGAATTAGCCACAGAGGCCGTAGCGCCTGAATTAGCCACAGAGGCCGTAGCGCCTGAATTAGCCACAGAGCCCGTAGCGCCTAAATTAGCACAGAGGCCGTAGCGCCTGAATTAGCACAGAGGCCGTAGCGCCTGAATTAGCCACAGAGGCCGTAGCGCCTGAATTAGCCACAGAGGCCGTAGCGCTTGAATTAGCCACAGAGTCCGTAGCGCCTGAATTAGCCACAGAGGCCGTAGCGCCTGAATTAGCCACAGAGGCCGTAGCGCCTGAATTAGCCACAGAGTCCGCAGCGCCTAAATTAGCACAGAGTCCGTAGCGCCTGAATTAGCCACAGAGGCCGTAGCGCCTGAATTAGCCACAGAGCCCGTAGCGCCTAAATTAGCACAGAGGCCGTAGCGCCTGAATTAGCAACAGAGGCCGTAGCGCCTGAATTAGCCACAGAGGCCGTAGCGCCTGAATTAGCCACAGAGGCCGCAGCGCCTGAATTAGCCACAGAGCCCGTAGCGCCTGAATTAGCCACAGAGGCCGCAGCGCCTAAATTAGCCACAGAGGCCGCAGCGCCTGAATTAGCCACAGAGCCCGTAGCGCCTGAATTAGCCACAGAGCCCGTAGCGCCTAAATTAGCCACAGAGGCCGCAGCGCCTGAATTAGCCACAGAGGCCGTAGCGCCTGAATTAGCCACAGAGGCCGTAGCGCCTGAATTAGCCACAGAGGCCGTAGCGCCTGAATTAGCCACAGAGGCCGTAGCGCCTAAATTAGCCACAGAGGCCGCAGCGCCTGAATTAGCCACAGAGGCCGTAGCACCTGAATTAGCCACAGAGCTTCTTGTAAAAGCATGAATGCTCTTGACCTTTACGTTGTGCCTCTTTTCATGGCGGCGCCTGGCAGATGTGCTATGATGCTAATGTGAGCGTACAGGGTGTCTGAATACAACCTGAGTCTGACCTTAAACCTGTCACATTGAACATTTGTTCATCACACTCTCTTGTACATTCATGCGTTTCTGCAACAGGTGTTTGTAATGCCAGTTTGATGCAGGAGACAGTGGGAAGCAGGTGGGAAGCAGTAAGTCCTGGGATGATTGCATCACATTCCTTCTGTGGGCAGGTTAAAGGAGGCAGAGCTGTAACGTCTCTGGGAGGAACTTCCACCGTCAGAACACTGTCAGCCTTCTGGGAGGCTCAGCTGCTGCTATAAAGACTTTATCCTGAGCTGGAAGCTGAGCTGCATCTGTGTGATGACATGAAATGATTTATACTCACAGCTTCTGTTTCAGATTGTTCCCAGAGATAATCCTGATGTGACACAGAGGATGAACGACACAAAGGTTTCGTATTTCACCCTCGCTGCTTACTTTGACATCAGAGCCTTCAGATATTTATTTTTCTTTGTGGTCATGTGTTTGTACGCCCTGATCATCAGCTCTAATGTTCTGCTCATCGTGGTTATCGGTGTGAACAGGAGCTTACATGAACCCATGTACATGTTCCTGTGCAGCCTGTTTGTGAATGAGCTGTATGGTAGTTCAGGGCTGTTTCCATTCCTGCTGATTCAGATCCTCTCTGACGTTCACACTGTTTCTGCTCCTCTCTGCTTCCTGCAGGTTTTCTGCTTGTACACTTATGGAAGTGTGCAGCTCAGTAACTTATCCATCATGGCTTATGACAGATACCTCGCCATCTGTTTTCCTCTGCAGTACAACACTCTGATGGCGCCTGGGAGGACCGCCAGGCTGGTGTTCATCGTGTGGTTTTACCCTTTTCTTGCTATTGTCGTGTTGGTTTCCATGACCGCAGCTCTGCGGCTGTGTGGAAACGTCATTAACAAAGTTTTCTGTGACAACTACTCCATCGTGAAGCTGGCCTGCTCTGAGTTCACAGCCATCAACATCTATGGCCTCCTCATCATGTGCCTTTTAGTCATTTCTCCTGCAGTTCTGATCTTTTACAGCTACATGAGGATCCTCAGAGTGTGTTATTCTGGGTCCACGCAGACCCGTCAGAAGGCTGCCAGAACCTGCACGCCTCACCTGGCTTCTCTGCTTAACTTCTCCTTCGGCTGCTGCTTTGAAATCTTACACGGCCGGTTCGACCTGAGCGGCGTGCCCAGCATGCTGCGCATCGTGTTGTCGGTGTATTATCTGACCTGCCAGCCGCTCTTTAACCCCGTTCTTTATGGACTCAACGTGTCGAAGATACACAGTTTATGCAGAAGTCTTCTGTGTGGGAAAAAGTTTGTTTTTAACCTCTAAACGCCTTATTGTCGCATATATGCTACAACCAGCTGAGATAGCATCTTTATTCCCCCAATGCCGGTTAGTCCATATTCACTACGGACCCAGGAACCTTTATATAAATAAATATGTTTAAAAAAAAAGGGTGAATAAAAAATATTGTTTTTTCACTGTTATATTACTGTGTTGTTGTTATCTTATTATTGACCATTATGCCTGGTAACATACCAAAATTTCTATTTATTTTTTGTGCAAAAGTGAAATTAATAATCTCAGCATTATTTACCATCTACTTAAAGGCTAAAACACACACAAAACATTTTTTTATATACGGCTATATAAATTCAGGCGTTAAGGGGTTAATGAAAAGGATGATTTTAAATGGTTTAGGGATTCATCATGAGAATGAATTTCACAGTTACATTAATTTAATTCTGTTAGCTGTGCAGTTATATCCATAGCTGAGTCATAAATACACAAACTTTGTCCTCTCTTCTGTGATTAAAAAACCTCTTGAAGTGACATCTTAAACATATTTTTATAATGATTTTTCATTGATTTAAACATTGACATTTAAACATGAACATTATATCCCCATCTGGCAAATAATAGTAATAATAATAATAATAGTAATAATGAAAAAATAAAATAGAATAAAAATAAATAAACAGATATAAACATAGAATAAAACAAACAAAATAATACTAATGTAGATAAATAATAATTAATTAAAAAATATTATATTCCAATAGGGTCACAGCAGTGCACAAACTGCAGAACTTGTGCACTTTTTTTTTTAAAAATATTTTTATAATGATTTTTCATTGATTTAAACATGAACAATATATCCCCATCTGGTAAATAATAGTAATAATAATAATAATAATAATAATAATAATAATAATAATAATAATAAAAAAATAGAATAAAAATAAATAAACAGATATTTGTGTTTCAGATGATGATGTAGATAAATAATAATTAATTAAAAAATATTATATTCCAATAGTGTCACAGCAGTGCACAAACTGCAGAACTTGTGCAGTTAATCAAAATTCAAGGTTGTGAGTTTCCAGAAAGTCCATCTAAGGTCTCCATAAGTGAGCAAAATTCTTTTTCTTTTTACAATATATGTTAGTCTCTCCATCAGTTCTTTTGTGCACATTCCAATTGAAGGAGAGATCATATTTCTCCAGTTTTAGCTTCTCTTCATTGGCTCCCTGTTAAATTCAGAATAGAATTTAAGATTCTTCTCCTTCCATATAAAGCTCTTAATGACCGAGCTCCATCATATCTTAAAGATCTCATTGTAAGATATTTTCCTAACAGAGCACTTCGTTCCCAAACTGCAGGTTTACTTGAGGTTCCCAGAGTTTCTAAAAGTAGAATGGGAGGCAGAGCCTTCAGTTATCAGGCCCCTCAATTGTGGAATAAGCTGCCAGTAAATCTCCGGGAAGCAGACACCCTTTCCACTTTTAAGACCAGGCTTAAAACTTTCCTTTCTGATAAAGCTTATAGTTAGGGATGGCTCAGGTAATCCTGAAACATCCCATAGTTAAGCTGCTATAGGCCTAGACTGCTGGGGGGCCTCATCTGTCACACCTTTCCTCACTTTACTCTCTTTATGTATATGTGACATTATTGTGGTCATTAACTCGTGTTTCCCCCCCCCCCCCCCCCCTTTTCTGTCTTCTCAAACCCCAGCTGGTGGAGGCGGATGGCCACCCTTCCTGAGTCTGGTTCTGCCAGAGGTTTCTTCCTGTTAAAAGGGAGTCGTTTCTCTCCACAGTCGCCTCAGGCACGCTCAGGCCGGGAGATTGGACCGAAAAACAAAAAGTTTTCAGTGCAATCTGTTGGTTTCCTTAGCTAGGAAATTGTTTTTGAATTGGCTCTATATGAACGAATTGGATTATTTTATGAATTATGATTATTATTAATTGAATTCCAATTGGCTTGAATTGGACTTACTATCTAAGTGCCTTGAGATGACATTTGTTGTATTTGGCGCTATATAAATAAAAATGAATTGAATTGAAGGTGTGTCCATACTTTTCCACAATAATGCCAAAAATCCTTTATTGGGTTTTCGGCATTTCATGATATAGATTGCATCACAAAACTGGACGAGTTGCTGTTTTCCTTTATGATATTCTGTGATACACTGTGACAAAAATAAAGTCACCGATATGACTTAACCCTCCTGTTGTCCTGCGGGTCAAAAGTGAGCCACCACCATGTTTAGCTGTAGAAAAAACACCTTAAACTATCTTTTTCCAACTTGAAATGTTATGACTTTTCCTAAAGGGACCCCATCATTAGAAAAAGTCAGACTTTATTTCTGTTTATGTTTCCATGTGGGCTGTACACCACTAGGGTACAAAGATTGTCTTATGGGTCATTTTTGACCCGTGAATTATAAAAACATTTAAACAGTAGAAAAAAGTTCACTGTTTTTTTCCCTTTCAATATAATTAATTCAGAAGTAATTACTTCACATTTATATAATAGCAATAATAAACCTTTATTATGTAAAAGAGAACTGAGAAAACAAGAAAACTGTTGGTCCAACTGACAGTTGGTTTGTGGTAAAAAAAAAAGTGTAATCCTGAAAACTGCTGATTGTACACTATAAAGATGGAGGGAAGCCGATTAGCATCAGAGCCGCTATCCATTAAGAAATGTCAAACATCCAGGAAGACATCAGGAAGTTGGCCCCCAGTATGAAGTGAGTGTCTCAGGTAGCTGAAACCCGGGGAAAGAAAAAAGGAAGAGGAGAAAACCTCTTGGAAAGATAAGCGTCTGCTCGATGTACCACCGACAGATTGCAGGTCACCAGAGGTCTGATCAGTGGCTGGAAACCTCTGGTCTGAAACACAGCGCAGAGGCACTAATAACAGGCCGAGGTCCAGCATACCGGACAGGACCCCAGGTGCAGGCTGTGCAAAGAGGCCTCTGAGACGGTCCAGTGGGGGTCATCAACCGGGCGATGTGGGGGTCATCAACCGGGCGATGTGGGGGTCACCAACCGGGCGATGTGGGGGTCACCAACCGGGCGATGTGGGGGTCACCAACTGGGCGATGTGGTTGTCACCAAACGGGCGATGCAGGGGTCACCAAGCGGGCGAAGTGGTGGTCACCACCCGGGCGAAGTGGGGGTCACCAACAGGGCGACGTGGTGGTCACCAACAGGGCGATGTGGGGGTCACCAACCAGGCGACGTGGTGGTCACCAACCGGGCGACGTGGGGGTCACCAACGGGGCGACGTGGTGGTCATCAACCGGGCGACGTGGGGGTCACCAACAGGGCGACGTGGGGGTCACCAACCGGGCGACGTGGGGGTAACCAACAGGGCGATGTGGGGGTCACCAACAGGGCGACGTGGTGGTCACCAACCGGGCGACGTGGTGGTCACCAACCGGGCGACGTGGGGGTCACCAACAGGGCGACGTGGTGGTCATCAACCGGGCGACGTGGGGGTCACCAACAGGGCGATGTGGGGGTCACCAACAGGGCGACGTGGGGGTCACCAACCGGGCGATGTGGGGGTCACCAACAGGGCGATGTGGGGGTCACCAACAGGGTGACGTGGGGGTCACCAACCAGGCGATGTGGGGGTCACCAACCGGGCGATGTGGGGGTCACCAACAGGGCGATGTGGTGGTCACCAACCGGGCGACGTGGGGGTCACCAACGGGGCGACGTGGTGGTCATCAACCGGGCGACGTGGGGGTCACCAACAGGGCGACGTGGGGGTCACCAACCGGGCGACGTGGGGGTAACCAACAGGGCGATGTGGTGGTCACCAACAGGGCGACGTGGGGGTCACCAACAGGGCGATGTGGTGGTCACCAACCGGGCGACGTGGGGGTCACCAACAGGGCGACGTGGTGGTCATCAACCGGGCGACGTGGGGGTCATCAACCGGGCGACGTGGGGGTCACCAACAGGGCGACGTGGGGGTCACCAACCGGGCGACGTGGGGGTAACCAACAGGGCGATGTGGGGGTCACCAACAGGGTGACGTGGGGGTCACCAACCGGGCGATGTGGGGATCACCAACAGGGCGATATGGGGGTCACCAACCGGGCGACGTGGGGGTCACCAACCGGGCGACGTGGGGGTCACCAACCGGGCGATGTGGGGATCACCAACAGGGCGATATGGGGGTCACCAACCGGGCGACGTGGTTGTCACCAACAGGGCGATGTGGGGGTCACCAACCGGGCGACGTGGGGGTCACCAACCGGGCGATGTGGGGATCACCAACAGGGCGATATGGGGGTCACCAACCGGGCGACGTGGGGGTCACCAACAGGGCGATGTGGGGGTCACCAACAGGGTGACGTGGGGGTCACCAACCGGGCGATGTGGGGGTCACCAACCGGGCGACGTGGGGGTCACCAACAGGGCGACGTGGGGGTCACCAACCGGGCAATGTGGGGATCACCAACAGGGCGATATGGGGGTCACCAACCGGGCGACGTGGGGGTCACCAACCGGGCGATGTGGGGGTCACCAACCAGGTGATCTGGGGGTCATCAACCGGGCGATGTGGGGATCACCAACAGGGCGATGTAGTTGTCACCAACCGGGCGATGCAGGGGTCACCAACCGGGCGATGTGGTGGTCACCAACCGGGCGACGTGGGGGTCACCAACAGGGCGACGTGGGGGTCACCAACAGGGCGATGTGGGGGTCACCAACAGGGCGACGTGGGGGTCACCAACCAGGTGATGTGGGGGTCACAAACCGGGCGATGTGGTTGTCACCAAACGGGCGATGCAGGGGTCACCAACCGGGCGACGTGGGGGTCACCAACAGGGCGACGTGGGGGTCACCAACCGGGCAACGTGGGGGTCACCAACAGGGCGACGTGGTGGTCACCAACCGGGCGACGTGGGGGTCACCAACCGGGCGACGTGGGGGTCACCAACAGGGCGACGTGGTGGTCACCAACCGTGCGACGTGGGGGTCACCAACCGGGCGACGTGGGGGTCACCAACCGGGCGATACGGGGGTCACCAACCGGGAGATATGGTGGTCACCAACCGGGCTATGTGGGGGTCACCAACCGGGAGATATGGGGGTCACCAACCGGGCGATATGGGGGTCACCAACAGGGCGATATGGGGGTCACCAACAGGGTGATGTGGGGGTCACCAAACTACAGAACTGCAGCAGTGATAGATCTAGTGCTTCCAACTGATGGCAACGCCAAGAACAAGGAAGAAGAGAAGTCTGAATAATACCAAGGGTCAAAGGAGGAAGTGAAGGCAACAGTGGTACCCTGGTATCAGATCAGAGATCTCTGTCCCCAAGAGTTCTAGGAAAAGCTCAGAGACTGAGCTGAACAATCAAGCCTCTGTTAGAGAACCTGAGCGTGAAAGAGGGACGAATATGGAGAACGTGGAAGATTCCAGAAAAGGATCATTCAGCTTTATCACTAATCTATGCAAAAGGAGGAGTTTGGTGTATTTGGGCTTTAACAGATTATCATTACAAAGTATTTGACATTCTACAAATAAAAAATGAGCTGGTAAGCTGTAAAAGTCTCATCACAGAGAGGGGCTTTACAGATATAGATATAGTTATTATATATTTATATTTTTAGCAGAAATAAAAGAGTTTATCATGTGAATTCAGTAAATTGGAAAGTTTTTATTGTTATTCCCAAACTGTTGAGAGGACATTCTGATTTCATCAAACTTACAGAGCACAAACAGTTGGAGAAAATTGTGTGATTCACCCATGCAGGGACGCTTTCTGTGGATCTTTTCCACACCATCCCACCATCAGTGACGCCATCTCAACAGAACTGTTGCTCATCCTGCTGTTCTAAAAGTTTCTTCCCTCGTTCTTTAGTTTCTTCTGAGCTCGATGAAAGTTTGTGTTTGTCGCAAAGTAACCTCATCGCTCTCCTCCCTCTGGATGCTGCACTGGAGCGTAAACACCCAAAGCAAAGTCCAGCGATTAGCAGGAGGACAGTGGAGCCTCCGGCCTCCGTCCCCTGTGCTGCAGACTTAGCTAATTGGCCCGTTAGTGTCCGCACAGACCGCCTCCTCTGAGGGCTGTTAGGCTACAGACGATGAGGCCGACATGGCGAGGAGCTCCACCAGGGCTCATTAGTGTGAGCTGACACCGTAAACATGATGCAATCACACCGCTGCCCCCTGCTGTGACCCTGAAGCCCCTCTAACCGGTCGATCAGCATCAACTTTGTTTAGTTTAGAAGTAACACGAGTCATGACCTCACAAACCCAACAACGGTGAGGTCCACATTGGTCTATCCTGGCCTGGGTAATTTAACTCTTCCTGCTCTGGTGAAAGGAGAAGCTGGAGGTAGAGGTGAACTGGGGGTAGCACCACCAGCCTCTGGCTAACCAGCCTCTGGCTGGTTACCTGCAGTGTTAGCCGAGGACATGCTAACGCTGCTAACGTTGCTGGGTTCAGATTCACCAATGTTAATCATTCATTCATAGTTATTGCATGTTGGTAGTATTTCCTCCCTTTGGTGAAATATTCACTTTGCAAGTTGCCCTGTTGTCGTCTTTTTTAGGGATGTGGAACCAAACTTTCGAGCGTTTGTACCGCTTGGGCGCCATGTTTACTGTTGGCTGCTGGGTGCGCTGGACTCACCACGCAACGCTGCGTGGTGACGTCATTCGCACCCACTGGAATCGATAAGGGAATCGTTTGCAAAATCGCCAAACGATTCCAAGGAACACTGGGAAGCGGTTCTCAACAAGAACCGGTTCTTGATTCCCATCCCTAGGTGTGACCCTGAAGCCCCCCTGCTGTGGCCCCCCTGCTGTGACCCTGAAGCCCCCCTGCTGTGACCCTGAAGCCCCCCTGCTGTGACCCTGAAGCCCCTCTGCTGTGACCCTGAAGCCCCCCTGCTGTGACCCCCCTGTTGTGACCCTGAAGCCCCCCTGCTGTGACCCTGAAGCCCCTCTGCTGTGACCTTGAAGCCCCTCTGCTGTGACCTTGAAGCCCCTCTGCTGTGACCTTGAAGCCCCTCTGCTGTGACCCTGAAGCCCCCCTGCTGTGACCCTGAAGCCCCTCTGCTGTGACCCCCCTGGTGTGACCCCCCTGGTGTGACCCTGAAGCCCCTCTGCTGTGACCCTGAAGCCCCTCTGCTGTGACCCCCCTGGTGTGACCCCCCTGGTGTGACCCTGAAGCCCCCCTGCTGTGACCCCCCTGGTGTGACCCCCCTGGTGTGACCCCCCTGGTGTGACCCTGAAGCCCCCCTGCTGTGACCCTGAAGCCCCTCTGCTGTGACCCTGCCGTGACCCTGAAGCCCCCCTGCTGTGATCCTGAAGCCCCTCTGCTGTGACCCTAAAGCCCCCCTGCTGTGGCCCCCCTGCTGTGGCCCCCCTGCTGTGATCCTGAAGCCCCTCTGCTGTGACCCTAAAGCCCCCCTGCTGTGGCCCCCCTGCTGTGGCCCCCCTGCTGTGGCCCCCCTGCTGTGGCCCCCCTGCTGTGACCCTGAAGCCCCCCTGCTGTGACCCTGCCGTGACCCTGAAGCCCCCCTGCATCTCCAACATTGGACATGTTTTAATGTTTTTAACAGTCTGGTTCCAACTCAATTCAGTTTATTCAGAAAAACGCCAAAAATAACAGCAAATGTCATCTCAGGGCACTGATGTGGTACAGTCCAGTTCAAGCCAATTAATGGAAAACAATCATAATCCAAAAAAATCCGGTTAATTAATATTCCAGATTAGTCCAGTTTAAAACAGTTTCCAGCTCAGGAAACCAACAGAGTAACTGAAATTCCTCTCTGATCCAATCCTGAGCTGAAACCTCCATCAGAACCAGAACCAGCATGGGAGCTCCCCCAGCAGGCTGGGCCTGTAGCAGCAGAACTATTTCAGGTGACCCTGAGCCATCCCTAACTACGATTTGTCTCTTTTTTCTGTCTTTGAGGCATGTTTATAATTGTGGGTGCCAATGCCGAAGGCATTAGACACACATCTTACTCTTGTGCCAGACTGGTGTGGCCATAGGTGTCCATAGGTGTGGCCATAGGTGTGACCATAGGTGTGACCATAGGTGTGTCCATAGGTGTGACTATAGGTGTGTCCATAGGTGACCATAGGTGTGACCATAGGTGTGACCATAGGTGTGTCCATAGGTGTGACCATAGGTGTGACCATAGGTGTGTCCATAGGTGTGACCATAGGTGTGACTATAGGTGTGGCCATAGGTGTGGCCATAGGTGTGACCATAGGTGTGACCATAGGTGTGTCCATAGGTGTGGCCATAGGTGTGACCATAGGTGTGTCCATAGGTGTGACCATAGGTGTGTCCATAGGTGTGGCCATAGGTGTGACCATAGGTGTGTCCATAGGTGTGACCATAGGTGTGACCATAGGTGTGTCCATAGGTGTGACCATAGGTGTGGCCATAGGTGTGACCATAGGTGACCATAGGTGTGACCATAGGTGTGACCATAGGTGTGTCCATAGGTGTGACCATAGGTGTGGCCATAGGTGTGGCCATAAGTGTATCCATTGGTGTGGCCATAGGTGTGACCATAGGTGTGTCCATAGGTGTGGCCATAGGTGTGACCATAGGTGTGACCATAGGTGTGTCCATAGGTGTGGCCATAGGTGTGACCATAGGTGTGTCCATAGGTGTGACCATAGGTGTGGCCATAGGTGTGACCATAGGTGACCATAGGTGTGACCATAGGTGTGTCCATAGGTGTGACCATAGGTGTGTCCATAGGTGTGACCATAGGTGACCATAGGTGTGACCATAGGTGTGGCCATAGGTGTGACCATAGGTGTGGCCATAGGTGTGGCCATAGGTGTATCCATTGGTGTGGCCATAGGTGTGACCATAGGTGTGGCCATAGGTGTATCCATAGGTGTGGCCATAGGTGTGACCATAGGTGTGTCCATAGGTGTGGCCATAGGTGTGGCCATAGGTGTGACCATAGGTGTGGCCATAGGTGTGGCCATAGGTGTCCATAGGTGTCCATAGGTGTGGCCATAGGTGTGACCATAGGTGTGACCATAGGTGTGTCCATAGGTGTGTCCATAGGTGTGACCATAGGTGTGACCATAGGTGTGTCCATAGGTGTGACCATAGGTGTGTCCATAGGTGTGACCATAGGTGTGGCCATAGGTGGCCATAGGTGTGGCCATAGGTGTGACCATAGGTGTGTCCATAGGTGTGGCCATAGGTGTGACCATAGGTGTGTCCATAGGTGTGGCCATAGGTGTGTCCATAGGTGTGTCCATAGGTGTGGCCATAGGTGTGACCATAGGTGTGACTATAGGTGTGGCCATAGGTGTGGCCATAGGTGTCCATAGGTGTGACCATAGGTGTGGCCATAGGTGTGGCCATAGGTGTGACCATAGGTGTGACCATAGGTGTGGCCATAGGTGTGGCCATAGGTGTGGCCATAGGTGTCCATAGGTGTGGCCATAGGTGTGTCCATAGGTGTGACCATAGGTGTGGCCATAGCTGTCCATAGGTGTGGCCATAGGTGTGGCCATAGGTGTGGCCATAGCTATGTCCCCCCCCCCACTTTCTCTTGTCTTTTTGTTTATAATGTCTTGTTTTTGTCTCTGCTTTCTGTTTGTTCCTTATGTAAAGCGTCTTTGAGCATTTGGGAAAGCGCTATATAATTTTATTATAATATTATATTTTATATAATATATAATATTATTATTATTATTATATTTGTGGCCATAGCTGTCCATAGGTGTGGTGTTGGCACTGAAATCAGCAACGGTGGAATTAAAGCTTTAACTTTGGTTTCCTTATTCTCAGACAGCTGGTCTGTGGGGTATAAAGGTGGAGGCTCTGTGGGGTCGGGTCAGATGACATCATCTCAGAGTCCCGACACCGAAGTAAAGCTGCCGCCTCTTTACTTCACACCGGCACATCGGCAGCTCCTCAGCTTTGACTCCTGCTGCATCTCTGTATGTTTCCATCTCTTATAAGAACGTTTTAATCTGCTGAGTTTCTGTTTCCTCTTCAGCTTCCAACAGGAAAAGCATCTCTCTCTGCACTGCTGTGTGTTCCTGATACTGAGCTGCACGCTTTTATAGAAAATGTTTCACACTTTTTTCCTCCTCGTCAGGTATTTGCTGAACATTAAGAATGTGTTTCCAGCTTCTCTCTGAAGGAACTTTGTTCAGGAAACTGCTTCATGTGTAAAGCTGAGACTTTCTGTAGATTCATGGACCTAAAACCCCACATGGTCGTTGTTGCATCAGGTAACATCTGGATGTTTTCTTTTCCTGTTGAACACATTCAGAAAATGTCCAAAATCTTAAATCTTTATGCCTGTTTAATAACTGCATTATTACATTAAACCCTGGAAGGTCTCACTGTGAGCTTAAAAATAATTTGTTATGGTTGCTGATGATGAGAATCATTTCTTTCTGTAAATGTTTTACTGTAATGAAGTATTTCCTAATATTATGATTTATTTAACATATTTACAGACTTACAGACTGCTTCGGCTGTGTGCTGCATGTTGTCTGTACAGATGTTGGATTAATCAAAGATCCAAAGGTTTTTACACTTAAAAAGAGGCTCTTTTTTACCTCTTTTTTTCTGGATACTCTCTCAGTATGCTCTGTTCCCTCCTGAAGGAGAAGTGCTTAATGCTAAAGTTTTATACAGTAAATATTCCTCATCTTTATAGCAGCCTTTCACCCTTTAACCTCAGTTCCAGGAACAGCTCAGATACTGGAACCCTCAGGCCCTCAGGCATCTGGTGGAGGTCCAGGGCTTGGAAGGGCGATTGGTTAAAGGAGAGGGTGGGAATCAAACCACATCCTGAGCCATGGGTGCCCCTCTTCTGTTGCATTAATGTCAGGGTGGCTGTGTGTTTTGGATTATTAATGTGCTGGAATTCACCCCTCTGCAGAGCGGCTGCTGTATCCTGGTGCATGTGCAGATATTTCTGGTGACGGCTGAAAAAAACAGAATCACTCCAGATGTTTTTCAGCTGCAGTTCTGACAAACAAGGGTTGTTTTCATTAGAAATGTCTCCTGCAGAGCAACAAACTGACTCTTCTCTTGGATATCATCCTGAGAAGTGAATTATACTGAAGGTGTTGTGTTGGTGCGATGACTCGTTCCATACCTCTGTCCCAATGCTTTTTCCCTATTGGTAAAGACTCGTTCCATACCTCTCTCCGAATGCTTTTTCCCTATTGGTAAAGACTCGTTCCATACCTCTGTCCCAATACTTTTTCCCTATTGGTAAAGACTCGTTCCATACCTCTGTCCGAATGCTTTTTCCCTATTGGAAAAGACTCGTTCCATACCTCTGTCCCAATGCTTTTTCCTTACTGGTAAACACTCGATCAATACCTCTGTCCAAATGCTTTTTCCCCATTGGTAAAGACTCGTTCAATACCTCTGTCCAAATGCTTTTTCCCTCATGGTCAAGACTCGTTCCATACCTCTGTCCAAATGCTTTTTCCCTATTGGTAATGACTCGTTATACCTCTGTCCAAATGCTTTTTCCCTATTGGTAATGACTCGTTATACCTCTGTCCGAATGCTTTTTCCCTATTGGTAAAGACTCGTTCCATACCTCTGTCCCAATGCTTTTTCCCTATTGGTAAAGACTCGTTCCATACCTCTCTCCGAATGCTTTTTCCCTATTGGTAAAGACTCGTTCCATACCTCTGTCCCAATACTTTTTCCCTATTGGTAAAGACTCGTTCCATACCTCTGTCCGAATGCTTTTTCCCTATTGGAAAAGACTCGTTCCATACCTCTGTCCCAATGCTTTTTCCTTACTGGTAAAGACTCGTTTCATGCCTCTGTCCCATTGCATTGTCCCTATTCGTAAAGACTTGTTCCATACCTTTGTCCCAATGATTTTTCCTTTTGGTAAAGACTTGTTCCATACCTCTGTCCAAATGCTTTTTCCCTATTGGTAATGACTCGTTCCATACCTCTGTCCAAATGCTTTTTCCCCATTGGTAAAGACTCGTTCAATACCTCTGTCCAAATGCTTTTTCCCTCATGGTCAAGACTCGTTTCATGCCTCTGTCCAAATGCTTTTTCCCTATTGGTAATGACTCGTTCCATACCTCTGTCCGAATGCTTTTTCCCTATTGGTAAAGACTCGTTTCATGCCTCTGTCCCATTGCATTGTCCCTATTCGTAAAGACTTGTTCCATACCTTTGTCCCAATGATTTTTCCCTATACGTAAAGACTCGTTCCATACCTCTTTCCCAATGTTTTTTCCTTTTGGTAAAGACTTGTTCCATACCTCTGTCCAAATGCTTTTTCCCTATTGGTAATGACTCGTTCCATACCTCTTTCCCAATTTTTTTCCTATTGGTAAAGACTTGTTCCATACCTCTGTCCCAATGCTTTTTCTCTCATGGTAAAGACTTGTTCCATACCTCTGTCCCAATGCTTTTTCCCTATTGGTAAAGACTCGTTCCATACCTCTGTCCCAATGCTTTTTTCCTATTGGTAAAGACTCGTTCCATACCTCTGTCCCAATGCTTTTTCCCTATTGGTAATGACTCGTTCCATACCTCTGTCCCAATGCTTTTTCCCTATTGGTAATGACTCGTTCCATTCCTCTGTCTGAATGCTTTTTCCCTATTGGTAAAGACTCGTTCCATACCTCAGTCCAAATGCTTTTTCCCTATTGGTAATGACTCGTTCCATACCTTTGTCCCAATGCTTTTTCCCTATTGGTAAAAACTCGTTTCATGCCTCTGTCCCATAGCTTTGTCCCTATTGGTAAAGACTTGTTTCATGCCTCTGTCCCAATGCTTTTTCCCTATTGGTAATGACTCGTTACATACCTCTGTCCAGATGCTTTTTCCCTATTGGTAATGACTCGTTCCATACCTCTGTCTGAATGCTTTTTCCCTATTGGTAAAAACTCGTTTCATGCCGCTGTCCAAATGCTTTTTCCCTATTGGTAAAGACTCGTTCCATACCTCAGTCCAAATGCTTTTTCCCTATTGGTAATGACTCGTTCCATACCTTTGTCCGAATGCTTGTTCCCTATTGGTAAAAACTCGTTTCATGCCTCTTTCCCATAGCTTTGTCCCTATTGGTAATGACTCGTTCCATACCTCTGTCCGAATGCTTATTCCCTATTGGTAAAAACTCGTTTCATGCCGCTGTCCAAATGCTTTTTCCCAATTGGTAATGACTCGTTCCATACCTCTGTCCAAATGCTTTTTCCCTATTGGTAAAGACTTGTTTCATACCTCTGTCCCAATGCTTTTTCCCTATTGGTAAAGACTTGTTTCATACCTCTGTCCCATAGCTTTTTCCCTATTGGTAAAGACTTGTTCCACACCTCTGTCCCAATGCTTTGTCCCTATTGGTAAAGACTTGTTCCATACCTCTGTCCGAAAACTTTTTCCCTATTGGTAAAGACTCGTTTCATGCCTCTGTCCCATAGCTTTGTCCCTATTGGTAAAGACTTGTTCCATACTTCTGTCCCAATGCTTTTTCCCCATTGATAAAGACTCCTTCCATACCTCTGTCCAAATGCTTTTTCCCTATTGGTAAAGACTCGTTCCATACCTCTGTCCCAATGCTTTTTCCCTATTAGTAAAGGCTCGTTCCATACCTCTGTCCCAATGCTTTCTCCCTATTAGTAAAGGCTCGTTCCATACCTCTGGCCCAATGCTTTTTCCCTCTTGGTAAAGACTTATTTCATGCCTTTTCTCCATGTGGACAGATGATGAATACATAGAACATTCTGGTATTTATTGTTGATTGTGCAAAGATACTTTAGAGGTGAACATAGAAGTAATATTTGTACTCCAGCATCCAGTAATCTGTAAATGAGTGGAAATGTTGACTTTATCCTCTCTCTGTTCGCAGACTGCCTGAATTAAAGCTGGACACTGAGTTTTTAGAAGGAGGAGAAGATGGAGAACATCTCTTCACACAAACACTTTATCCTCAACGGCTTCGATGAGCTCGGAGAGCTGAGACCCGTCGTCTTCGTGCCGTTCTTCCTCATGTTCATAGTGGCTCTGCTGGCCAACTCCCTGCTGCTGTACGTCGTCGTTTCACGGCGAAGCCTTCATCAGCCGATGAGCATCCTCATCGCCTGCATGGCCTGCATCGACCTGTGCCTTCCAGTTTTCTTCGTCCCGAACATGCTGCTGAGCCTCTTGTTGGACTGGAGGGGCATCTCCCTGCTCGGTTGTCTCATTCAGATGCACTTCATTCACTTTTTTGGAACTTTCCAGTCGACGTTGTTGGTCTGGATGTCTCTGGACCGCTACTTTGCCATCTGCACGCCCCTCTACTACCACGAACGCATGGCCCCGCAGAGGTTCCTGAAGTTCATGATCCCCCTTGTTGTCAGAAATGTGCTGATGATCACGTTGTTCGTGGGTCTGGCAGGAAGTCTGTCGTTCTGCAGAAACATGATGAACCACTGCTTCTGTGAGCACATGGCGCTGGTGGAGCTGGCCTGTGGAAGCACCGCCACCAACAACCTGGCCGGGCTGATCGCCATGTTCTTCATTCCCGTTTTCGACTTCTTCGTCATCGCCGCCTCTTACGTGGTGATTTTCAGCTCCGTGCTGAGGTCCGGCAGCTCCAGCACCAGAGCTCTCCACACCTGCGTCACACATATCATGGTCATCACCCTCAGTCTGACGTTGGCGCTGATCGCCTTCCTGTCGTACCGGATCAGAAACAGTCTCCCTGCAGCCGTTCGGGTGTTCTTCAGCACCATGTATCTGCTGTTCCCCAGCTGTTTCAACCCCATCATCTATGGGATCAGGACCTCTGAGATCAGAGAACAAATGCTGAAGATGCTGACACACTTTGTCCAAACTGCACCCCAGATGTAAGAAAACCCTAAAACGTTGTGTTTCAGGGACATTTCCATAGGGAAAACAGACCGGAAGTTATAAAAGATGACATTTTAGACGCTCATAGATAGGGATGGGAATCGAAAACCGGTTCTTGTTGAGAACCGGTTCCCAGTGTTTCAATTCCTTGGAATCGTTTTGCAATTTTGCAAACGATTCCCTTCCAGTGCAGCCAGCAGTCAACAGTAAACATGGCGCGGTACAAACGCTCGAAAGTTTGGTTCCACATCCCTAAAAAAGACGACAACAGGGCAACTTGCAAAGTGAATATTTCACCAAAGGGAGGAAATACTACCAACATGCAATAACTATGAATGAATGTCGCTTTTTCGATCTGCTCCGGACTAACGTTGGTGAATCTGAACCCAGCAACGTTAGCAACATTAGCAATGTTAGCATGTCCTCGGCTAACACTGCAGGAAACTAACTAACAAACACTGCCTATCATGTTAGCAGCATTTGCCTGATTGTAAAAGCTGCTGTTAGTAACGGTTAAGGTTAAATGAATGCCTTCTCAGGCATTACATTTAGATGAAATCATGAGAGACAGAGCCTGACTGGCTCAGAGCCAGAGGCTGGTGGTACTACCCCCAGTTCACCTCTACCTCCAGCTTCTCCTTTCACCAGAGCAGGAAGAGTTAAATTACCCAGGCCAGGATAGACCAATGTGGACCTCACCGTTGTTGGGTTTGTAAGGTCACGACTCGTGTTAAACAAAGTTGATGCTAATCGACCGGTTTTCCCCCAAATGAGAATCGATAAGGGAACCGATAAAGAACCGAATCGTTAAGCAGAATCAAAAATGGAATTGGAATCGTAAAAATCTTATCAATTACCATCCCTACTCATAGATAACTTTGACTCTTTGGTTGTCAGGCCCAGTCATGATAAAGCAGGAGACATGGTGCCTCATCCATGAGCACATTCACATTCTCTTAGGGGCTTTTTTTAACTGGTTCATTTCCTGAAGGCACACTTGGACTCTTTTTCATTGTTACCAACCATCCAATGCAGATGGACTCCAGATACTGTGCAGTGTATTTACTCATTAACCTTTATATTATTGTAATTTCTATTTCACATGAGCACCACCTTCTAACAGGCTTCATTACTTTTTACTGCAAAGTAAACTCTTGCGTCATCTGTTGGGGCAGCAGCATCAGAACCAGGGACCTAAAAAGACTCAACAACCTGATAAGGAAGGCTGGTTCTGTTCTGGGGACGACTGTGGAACCTCTGGAGACAATAATGCAAAGAAGGATTTTGCATAAAATCAAGAGAATTATGGATAACCCTGAACATCCTCTCCATGAGACTGTTATCGGAAAACAGAGTCTCTTCAGTCAAAGGCTTCTTCAGTTTGGATGCAAAACGGAGCGCTACAGGAAATCTTTCCTGCCCACAGCCATCAGCATCTATAATAACTCCTTGATTTAATTGAGCTACATCAACATTTAATTTCCCTCTGGGATAAATAAAGTATTTTTGAATTGAATTGAATTTGAATGCTGGTAGGAATGAATGAGCCGGTTCCAAAGTCAACCTAAAGCGCTGAGAGAGGACCAAGGGCTGCAGCTTGGGCACCACCTGCTGGTGGTTAAGATCACCTACCTGTTACAGCAGGTTACACAGCAGCATCACTCCTCTGTGGACGACACCCTGAGCAACCAAATGTCACATTAAGCCTGATTTCATGTCTCAACCTCAGCTAATAAATGTAAATGTATTTTATTTCTACAGCCCTTTACAGACAATCCTTACGATGTACCAAAGTGCTGTACAGCAGGTGAAAAATAAAGAGAAGAAGAAGTAAAAACAAATAAAAACAATAAAAGAACAGTGAAAGTAAAGTACAACAAAATCTAATCAGATAAAAGTGTCATCATGCTACTGGGTATTAAAGCCATCCTAAATAAGTAGGTTTTTAGCCCAGATGTGAAGAGGCCCAGGTCAGAAATAAGACGCAGCTGGACGGGGGGCTTATTCCAGAGCCTGGGGGCAGCTTTGGGAAAAGGCTCGCTCACCCCAGGGTTTGTATTCTGACCTGGGCACTTCCAGCAGAAACTGATCTGCTGACCTCAGAGCTCTACCAGGACTGTTAAAAGCTCAGATAAATACGACGGGGCGAGGCCGTTAAGAGCTTTAAAAACACACATTAAAAGGTTAAAATCAGTTCTATAAAGGACAGGAAGCCGATGGAGGGAGTTAAGAACAGGAGTGATGTGCACACGTCTGTTGGTGTTGGTTAAAAGACGGGCAGCAGCGTTCTGCACCAGCTGAAGGCGGCTGAGAGAAGACTGGGAGACGCCCACATAAAGAGCATTAAAACAGTCTGATCTTATGAACTTATCAGGGCATGGACGGCTTTCTCAAGGTCATGACCACTTAAAAACATTTTAACTTTGGCCAGGAGACGCAGCTGGAAAAAACTAGTCCTGACGACCTTGTTCATTTGTTCGTCCAACCTCAGGTCAAAGGTCAAAGGTCACTCCCAGATTTCTGATGGTTGAACTGAGCTTTGAAGACAAGGTGCCAAAGCCAGCCGTCACAGTGTCCCCAAACACAATGCATTCAGTTTGGTCATCATTTACATGAAGAAAGTTTTGGGCTTAAAGCGATACTCCGGAGTAGATTCACCCTGGGGTTATTTGAACCGTGATATCCAGCCAAGTAGCCCAGCCGCAGTTTTTTCGATATTGGCGGAACATCAGCTGAGTTACTGAGTTATCCCGAATAGCTTCGTACAAGGGTTAATGGATCCTGGTCCGTATCTCCAAATTACCACACTAAAATCACATGCCATGACACCAAAGTATATGCTATATTCTACATGTTTTTTTATGAATTTTTATGTTGTAGAGTTGTGAAATTATTTTATCAATGGAGAAACTGAGCAGCCTTGCTTTGTTGTCTACAGTAGTAGATCAACCCTCATCTTATTTTGAAGCTCCCTGAAGTGACGTCGACACAGCTTTAGCAGCAGAGAAGCTATCAGGCTTGTGTTGATAATAATAAACTCCTTGACTATGTACAAACTTCCAAATGCATCGTTTTGTGAGGACAGACCATATTTGTATCACTGTAGAAGTTTGGTGTCATG
Organism: Odontesthes bonariensis; assembly: GCF_027942865.1. NCBI lineage: Eukaryota > Metazoa > Chordata > Actinopteri > Atheriniformes > Atherinopsidae > Odontesthes > Odontesthes bonariensis. The sequence goes on along the minus strand of NC_134514.1, from coordinate 1,016,954 downwards.
GCATGTGATTTTAGTGTGGTAATTTTGGAGATACGGACCAGGATCCATTAACCCTTGTACGAAGCTATTCTGGATAACTCAGTAACTCAGCTGATGTTCAGCCAATATCGAAAAAACTGCGGCTGGGCTACTTGGCTGGATATCACGGTTCAAATGACCCCAGGTTGAATCTACTCCGGAGTATCGCTTTAATATCAGCAAAACAATTAAACAAAGAACATTGTGCACTGTTACTGTTTGGCTTCAATGGTAGATAAATGTGTAAATCGTCTGCATAACAGTGGAAAGAAAGGTTGTGGCTGGCTATAATTGATAGCATGTACAACGAGAAGAGGATAGGGCCAAGAATAGATCCTTGAGGCACTCCACAGGAGAGAGGAGCACTGATAGAGGAAAGGTCACCAACCATAACGGAGAAGGTTCTACTGGACGAGTAAGACGCAAACCACTTCAATGCAGAGCTGTGGATGCCAACATAATTACTGAGATGTGACAGGAGGACTGCATGGTGAGAGTAATCAGATTACAGCTACAGTTGGGTAATTCTCCTTGGATATATGGCGGTGAATGAATGGGATCAGAGGCACAAAGCGTGTCATACCCCGGTATGATAGGTGGCGCTGTACCCATTCCAGCTGTTGCTAATAGAGCCACTTCCTGTTGACCTCTGCACCACCAACAACAACAACAAACTCAGGCATTGGAGAAAGATGGAGAACGCAGAGCCAGATGAAGCTACGTCCCTCTACATTTGGTCTGTGATGAGCTGCTTGTTGCACAAACTCGATGCCCAACGGAGCATTCTCCATCGCGTTGTTTGTTTGTTTCTGACGGCGACAACAACAGGAATATCGTCTCCTTTGACTTCCGGGTCACGACCCCGGGAAAACATCTGGAGCATGCGCAGAACGCAAAGTCTGATTCACCACGTGCTTCAGCGTCTACAAGCAGGTTTAGAGTGACTTTCAACCCAGTTATCTCGGGGTCTGAATCCCATCCGATCCAGTTCTTAGTCAGATTAAGGTGTCTACATGCACTTAATAACTCAAGCTGTGTTCCAAACCGCATACTTCTCCTACTACTCCTACTAACTTTTTGAGTTAGTATGCGAGTTTGAGTAAGCGAGAAGTTCCCGGATGCATACTAGATTCTCCTAAATGTTGGGTATGCATCATGAGGTTACTACTCATACTCAAACTACCCAAGATGCAACGTAACGTGACGTGGCCGATCGTCATTTCCTGTCAAAACGGCAGTTTCAAGCTAGCTACGAGGGCAGGTTCACTTCCTGTTTTCAGAACAAAAGCACCAATTGTATGGTAATGGCTTTCCCTATGATAAAAGGCAACGGGTATTTTATTTTGTGAAAATAACCGGAAGTGCGTTGCTCACTGCGGCTAGCTTTAGTAGCGCCGAATTCGTGGGAACTAAATGGTAAACAGCCGGTATTTTGTCAGGTTTTCAACACGTTGGGGATCTAAACGACTACTTTCTCACCTGAAAATGTTTCAAATGTTGCTAAAGTTTACAGAGTTTAGAGCTTAAGGGAAATCAGCTTCAGGCCGGCTGATTTCGGCTCGGGCAGGAGCGCAATGCATTGTGGGTAAACGCTCTGCATACTGTCTGATCGAGTAGTATGCAGTATGCAGTATGCAGTATGCAGTATACAGTATGCAGTATGTAGTATGCAGTATGCAGTATGCAGTATGTAGTATGCAGTATGCAGTATGCAGTATGCAGTATGCAGTATGCAGTATGTAGTATGCGGTATGTAGTATGCAGTATGCAGTATGCAGTATGCAGTATGCAGTATGTAGTATGTGGTATGTAGTATGTAGTATGTAGTATGCAGTATGTAGTATGCAGTATGCAGTATGCAGTATGCAGTATGTAGTATGCAGTATGCAGTATGCAGTATGCAGTATGTAGTATGCAGTATGCAGTATGCAGTATGTAGTATGTAGTATGCGGTTTCGAACACAGCCTCATTCTCTGAAATCACCCAAACCCCCGTTCACTCCCATTATATCTGAGCTCTGACTTTTACCTTCACGTTTGGAGGTAGATTTAGTCTAATTCACCACGTGCTTCAGAAAAACTTTTTTTTAATATTAATATTTCTTTCTTCTCTTCTTCCCTTGTCTGTGGGGGTATCTGCACATATTCCTGAAACTTTCAGCCAATGGCAGCGTCGGACAGAGAACATTAAAGGGCAGAGTCGGCGGGTTGACGTACAGACGGAGAAGACGTCTTCAAGCTGCCGACACGTTCAGAAACAAACTCCAGACAGCAACAGGTAAACGGCTCCGTGCTCGGCTTTAACCGGCAGAACTGGTTCAGCTGGTTCAGCTCCAACTCTAACTTTCATTTCTTCATCCTCACATCCGACACAGGAAGCTGATCTGATTTCTCTGCACATACGTGACATTATGTTGGATTTCTTGTGTTTTCTCCAGCATCTTCATCTCTGCTCTGAGGAAAGCTGAACTTCTTCTGCTCTTTTTCCCTGTATGAGTGTGTAATATCTCTAAATGTTTAAGCTGCATTAGGATCTGGGCTTCCTCTTTAGAATAGAAATAGAATAGAAAAATACTTTATTCATCCCCCAATGGGGGAAATTCAAAGTATTCAAGTAGCTCAACATTTTTTTAAATATTTACAATGATTGTATAAACAACAATAATAATACCAATTCTAGTAAAAAATACTACTAACTAATAATAATAATAATAATAATAAATGACTAAATAAACAAATAAATAAAGCTTTAGTAGTATTGCACATTGTCAAAGAAATTAAAATAAAACAAAAAAGCAGATCAATAAAAATGACAAATAATCAAATAAACGACGAGAAAAATTGAGAGCTACACAGACTTGCTGCCGATAATAAAAACCAAATCTTTAGTCAGTTTCTGTCACTTGTGGTGCTTCCTTTCTTGTGTTATTAGAATATTAAAAAGTTGTTTCAGCGGTGAGCAGCTGGGAGGGTTTTTAGTCAGATCAGGAAAGCGGCTGCAGGCCTCATCGTGCAGGAGTTTGGCTTTTTACAGGCTTCATGTGTCAGTTCTGTTCCAGAACATTCTGTATCTGTATTCAGATTAAAACAGAGGAGGGATGGATTCCATCTACCTGCTCACACAGGGAACAGGTGGCGTGTTTACTGGGAAAATGCAGTGATTCCACCACAAGTTCAGTCTCAAATCAAATCAAATCATGTCCAAAACAGTTCAAAGTGCTTCACATAAAATAAAAGCATTGCAGCAGGGAGTGCAAGAAGCATTAAAATACATAAAATAATATAAAGAGAAACAAATAAAATCATTTAAATGATTAAAAGAATATAAAGAGAAAGAAATAAAATACATAAAAGAATATAAAGAGAAACAAATAAAATCATTTAAATGAATTTAAAAACCAGCAACAGTCCAGATAAGTTCAAAGATAGCGTGCAGATTTCATGCATAGACACATGAGAACAGAAATGTCTTTAACCTGGATTTAAAAATGTCTCCATTTGGTGAAAGTTTAATCTCCACTGGCAGTTTGTTCCACTTGTTTGCAGCCAGTGTTGTAAAGTAACGAAGTAAAAATACTTCACTACTGTACTTAAGTATATTTTGGAATACTTTGTACTTTCCTCGAGTTTAAAATTTTTTGACAACTTTCACTTTTACTTCACTATATTTCCGAACTTAATTGCATACTTTTACTCCATTTTCATTGTTCGGTTTAGTTACTTGTTACAAAAAAAAAGAGTTAGGGAGAGAGAAAAAACGCAGCAGTGTTCTGACCCCATGCATGTTCTGCCTGCCCAAAGACGTGGAAATTCTATCTTACAGAAACTCCCCTTTTTTAGGTTTTACGGTAGTTTTATGAAAAAGATGCCAGATAAGCTGCAGTTCCCTCCCAACTCTTTTTTCTTTTGTATAATGAGCGGTTGTGTGTGCACCTCCTACAGCTTGTGAAGTTTAACAGCTTTTTTTCTTGGTGATGTTGGCCGCATTTTCTGTACTGAGTTATTTTATTTATTTTTTAGAAAGCTTTACAAAAGGGGTTTCAAACTGGACTCCCTCTTCAGATGCCAGATAAGCTGCAGTTTTCTCCTATTTTTTTCTTTAAATTTTGTTTATAATGATGGCAATAACAGTAGCAGCCTCTTTTGTTTCATTTTTTTCTTAAAGGTGTAATGTACGCCTCATTTTCAGCAAGAAGAAAGAAAAACTTAAAGGTTCACAAAGTTTGTATTTTCTGTCTAAACCTGGTCTAAATTTTGCCTGCACTTGGTTGTGTGCAGATTTTAAGTGTATTTGACCTTCAAAGTTTACCCAAAATATAAAAAATGTCATTCAAACTGCATTTGCCTTGTTTACTTTTTACTTATACTTTTCATTACATTACTTAAGTACATCTATTTTTACAGTAATTCTCATACTTAAGTACAAGACGTTTCGGATACTTTAAGACTTTAACTCGAGTAACATTTCAGTCAGTGACTTGGACTTTTACCAAAGTCATATTTTGTCTCAGAGCTCTGCTGGCTTTATATTCTCTGAACACATCACAGATTGTAAACCATCAGCAGGCTTTTAAAATCTATTCTGTGACTGACTGGAAGCCAGAGTAAAGATTTTAAAGCTGCTGTGATGTGTTCAGATCTCTTAGTCCGGGTTAAAACTCCAGCAGCAGCGTTCTGGATGAGCTCCAGATGTTTAATGCTCTTTGTGGGAAGTCCAGTTAAAAGAGCATTACAGTGATGGAGTCTGCTGGAGATGAACGCATGGATGAGTTTCTCCTGGAAACCTTTCATTCTGCTGATGAGGGGATTTTCTTTTAAAACCTTTGAATCTCTCATCAAATCTGTTCAGATTCATGTTCCATCTCTCCTCAGTTTGAGCTTTAATCACTGAATCCTAAACCGTATTCTTTACTTGACTTGATCCAAACAGGTTTCGATGCTGGGAAACGGACGGATCCTTTAATTTTTTTTGTTTTAATTTTATTATTATTTTTACTTATTTATTATTAATTATTTTATTTAGTCATTTATTATTATTATCAGTTAGTCGTAGTATTTTTTACTAGAATTGGTATTATTAATGTTGTTATTAATACAATCATTGTAAATATTTAAAAAAATGTTGAGCTACTTGACTAATTTGAGTTTCCCCCATTGGGGGATGAATAAAGTATTTTTTTTATTTCTATTTCAGTTGATATTTATTCATTTATCAGATACATTGATTCAAATCCTTCTGTCAGCATCAGCAACTAAATCTGTTTAAAGAACAGACTCCAGGTAGAACTGGCCCACAAATCCAGAGTCAGAGTGAGTTTGCTGTGTTTGGCTGTTACAGCAGTTAGACCCTTTAAGATGTATTAAAGTACAAATAAAAGCTTTTTAAACTATGAATATTGTTTTTTTGGGATAGAATTGGACACCTTTGGTTAACATGTGAACATATTCAGATTATATTATTATTATATTATAGATTAGAAGTTTGGCTGTTGAGGCTGAGCGGTGGTGAGGTGGTCAGCACAGTCTCCTCACAGCAGAGGGTTCCTGGTTCTATTCCCGGCTGGTTCTCCCCGTGAACTCAGAGAAACCGTTAATCAAATTAAATCAGATCAAAGCCTCAGAATGGATATTCCTGGCCTCAGTTATTTCTTTGCCTTCATCAGGAACTGGGGGTCTCTGGGGGTCTCTGCTCTGCTGGCAACACATCTGCATTCTCCCTTACTTATATTGATTGATTGATTGATTCTTATATTGATTTGTTTCCTTTATTTTGTTTGTTTCCATCAGGCTCATCCTACAGCTGCAGACCAGCAGGGTTGAGCAGGGTTCAGCAGGGTTCGGTAGGGTTCAGCAGGGTTCGTGAGGGTTGAGCAGGGTTCAGCAGGGATCGGTAGGGTTCAGGAGGGTTCGGTAGGGTTCAGGAGGGTTCAGGAGGGTTCGGCAGGGTTCAGCAGGGTTCAGCAGGGTTCAGCAGGGTTCAGCAGGGTTCGCGAGGGTTGAGTAGGGTTCGGTAGGGTTCAGGAGGGTTCGGTAGGGTTCGGCAGGGTTCGGCAGGGTTCGGCAGGGTTCAGGAGGGTTCAGTAGGGTTCGGTAGGGTTGAGCAGGGTTCGGTAGGGTTCAGCAGGGTTCAGTAGTGTTGAGCAGGGTTCGGCAGGGTTCGGCGGGGTTCGGTAGGGTTCAGCAGGGTTCAGCAGGGTTCGGCAGGGTTCGGCAGGGTTCGGCAGGGTTCAGGAGGGTTCAGCAGGGTTCAGGAGGGTTCGGTAGGGTTCAGCAGGGTTCAGCAGGGTTCGGCAGGGTTCAGGAGGGTTCAGGAGGGTTGAGCAGGGTTCAGCAGGGTTGAGTAGGGTTCGGCAGGGTTCGGTAGGGTTCATCAAGGTTGAGTAGGGTTCGGGAGGGTTCGGTAGGGTTCAGGAGGGTTGAGTAGGGTTCGGCAGGGTTTGGTAGGGTTCAGCAGGGTTCAGCAGGGTTGAGTAGGGTTCGGCAGGGTTCGGTAGGGTTCATCAGGGTTGAGTAGGGTTCGGCAGGGTTTGGTAGGGTTCAGCAGGGTTCAGCAGGGTTGAGTAGGGTTCAGCAGGGTTCAGCAGGGTTCGGTAGGGTTCAGGAGGGTTCGGTAGGGTTCAGAAGGGTTCAGGAGGGTTCGGCAGGGTTCAGCAGGGTTCAGCAGGGTTCAGCAGGGTTCGCGAGGGTTGAGTAGGGTTCGGTAGGGTTCAGGAGGGTTCGGTAGGGTTCGGCAGGGTTCGGCAGGGTTCGGCAGGGTTCAGGAGGGTTCAGTAGGGTTCGGTAGGGTTGAGCAGGGTTCGGTAGGGTTCAGCAGGGTTCAGTAGTGTTGAGCAGGGTTCGGCAGGGTTCGGCGGGGTTCGGCAGGGTTCAGCAGGGTTCGGCAGGGTTCGGCAGGGTTCGGCAGGGTTCAGGAGGGTTCAGCAGGGTTCAGGAGGGTTCGGTAGGGTTCAGCAGGGTTCAGCAGGGTTCGGCAGGGTTCAGGAGGGTTCAGGAGGGTTGAGCAGGGTTCGGCAGGGTTCGGTAGGGTTCAGCAGGGTTCAGCAGGGTTGAGTAGGGTTCGGCAGGGTTCGGTAGGGTTCATCAGGGTTGAGTAGGGTTCGGGAGGGTTCGGTAGGGTTCAGGAGGGTTGAGTAGGGTTCGGCAGGGTTTGGTAGGGTTCAGTAGGGTTGAGCAGGGTTCGGCAGGGTTTGGTAGGGTTCATCAGGGCTCAGTAGGGTTCAGCAGGGTTCAGGAGGGTTCAGCAGGGTTCAGGAGGGTTCGGTAGGGTTCAGCAGGGTTCAGCAGGGTTTGGCAGTGTTCAGGAGGGTTCAGGAGGGTTGAGCAGGGTTCGGGAGGGTTCAGGAGGGTTCGGCAGGGTTCAGCAGGGTTCAGCAGGGTTCGCGAGGGTTGAGTAGGGTTCGGTAGGGTTCAGGAGGGTTCAGCAGGGTTCAGCAGGGTTCGGTAGGGTTCAGGAGGGTTCGGTAGGGTTCAGGAGGGTTCAGGAGGGTTCGGCAGGGTTCAGCAGGGTTCAGCAGGGTTCGCGAGGGTTGAGTAGGGTTCGGTAGGGTTCAGGAGGGTTCGGTAGGGTTCGGCAGGGTTCGGCAGGGTTCGGCAGGGTTCAGGAGGGTTCAGTAGGGTTCGGTAGGGTTGAGCAGGGTTCGGTAGGGTTCAGCAGGGTTCAGTAGTGTTGAGCAGGGTTCGGCAGGGTTCGGCGGGGTTCGGTAGGGTTCAGCAGGGTTCAGCAGGGTTCGGCAGGGTTCGGCAGGGTTCGGCAGGGTTCAGGAGGGTTCAGCAGGGTTCAGGAGGGTTCGGTAGGGTTCAGCAGGGTTCAGCAGGGTTCGGCAGGGTTCAGGAGGGTTCAGGAGGGTTGAGCAGGGTTCGGCAGGGTTCGGTAGGGTTCAGCAGGGTTCAGCAGGGTTGAGTAGGGTTCGGCAGGGTTCGGTAGGGTTCATCAGGGTTGAGTAGGGTTCGGGAGGGTTCGGTAGGGTTCAGGAGGGTTGAGTAGGGTTCGGCAGGGTTTGGTAGGGTTCAGTAGGGTTGAGCAGGGTTCGGCAGGGTTTGGTAGGGTTCATCAGGGCTCAGTAGGGTTCAGCAGGGTTCAGGAGGGTTCAGCAGGGTTCAGGAGGGTTCGGTAGGGTTCAGCAGGGTTCAGCAGGGTTCGGCAGTGTTCAGGAGGGTTCAGGAGGGTTGAGCAGGGTTCGGGAGGGTTCGGTAGGGTTCAGGAGGGTTGAGTAGGGTTCGGCAGGGTTTGGTAGGGTTCAGTAGGGTTGAGCAGGGTTCGGCAGGGTTTGGTAGGGTTCATCAGGGCTCAGTAGGGTTCAGCAGGGTTCAGCAGGGTTCAGCAGGGTTGAGCAGGGTTCGGTAGGGTTCAGGAGGCTTGAGTAGGGTTCGGCAGGGTTCAGCAGGGTTCAGTAGGGTTGAGCAGGGTTCGGCAGGGTTGAGTAGGGTTCGGCAGGGTTCGGGAGGGTTCGGTAGGGTTCAGGAGGGTTGAGTAGGGTTCGGCAGGGTTCAGGAGGGTTCAGTAGGGTTCAGCAGGGTTCAACAGGGTTCAGCAGGGTTCAGTAGGGTTCAGTAGGGTTCAGCAGGGTTCAGCAGGGTTCAGGAGGGTTCAGCAGGGTTCAGCAGGGTTCGGGAGGGTTCGGCAGGGTTCAGGAGGGTTCAGCAGGGTTCAGCAGGGTTCAGCAGGGTTCAGCAGGGTTCGGGAGGGTTCGGCAGGGTTCAGTAGGGTTCAGTAGGGTTCAGTAGGGTTCAGCAGGGTTCAGTAGGGTTCATCGGGGTTTAGGAGGACGTGAGGATGGAGCCATTGAAGGACAACATCTCCTCACATGAATATTTCCTCCTCACGGGCTTCAGTGAGATCGGAGTTCTGAGGCCCGTCATCGCCATCCTGGTCCTGATCATGTTCGCCGTGTCGCTGTTTGCAAACTGCCTGCTGCTGTACGTCATCGGCTCGCGCAGGAACCTCCACTCGCCGATGTGCATCCTCATTGGCTGCATGGCGTGCATCGACCTAAGCCTGCCGCTCTGCTTCGCGCCCAGCATGCTGCTGAACATCCTGCTGGACTGGAGGGGCATCTCTCTGACTGGCTGCCTGCTTCAGATGTACTTCATTCACTTCTTGGGAACTTGTCAGTCCACCGTGCTGCTCTGGATGGCGCTGGACCGCTACTTCGCCATCTGCATGCCGCTCTCCTACCACGACCACATGTCTTTACCGAGATTCCTGAAGTTTGTGATCCCCCTTTTGGTCAGAAACGTGGTGGTGGTGTCGGCGGTGGTGGCGCTGGCCGGCTCGCTGTCCTACTGCTTCAGGAATGAGATCCACCACTGCCTGTGTGAGCACATGGCCCTGGTGGAGCAGGCCTGCGGAAGCACTGCCATCAACAGTCTGGTGGGCTTGCTGTCGGTGTTCTTCGTCCTCGTGCTCGACTTCCTCCTCATCACGACCTCCTACATCATCATATTCCACTCGGTGTTGGGTTCGGGTAAATCCGGGGCCAAAGCCCTTCACACCTGCATCACCCACATCATCGTGATGGTGGTCGGTCTGACCTTCGTTCTCACAGCTTTCCTATCGTATCGGATGAGCAACAGTTCTGCAGGCAGTCGGGTTTTCGTCAGCATCTTTTACCTGTTCTTCCCGAGCTGCTTCAACCCGATCATCTACGGCATCAGAACCACCGAGATAAGACAGCACATCCTAAAGATGTTTTCATCCTGTCGCCTGGCCCAAACTGTCAATTAACCGCAGAAGATCATTTCATTTTGTCCGTGAAAAACCTGTTTTTGAACTGAAAAGTATTCCTGTTTCATCATTTAAATAGTTTAACACGAAGAACATATTTTCTGAGAAGGATTTTTTTTTTAATTGATTTTGGGGGCTTTTTATGTCAATTGTTAAAATTGGCCTTACTAAATGTACTTTTCCATGATGGACACGAGACAGGACCTTAACTGAGACCTCAACTGATCCAGAGAATATGAAGACAAAACAATTAGCCTGGGAAAGCAGGTGCAGAGGCACACAAACATTTTTTGGCTTATTCAGAGACTATGACGAAGCATGTTGAACCTACTCATATCCAATCATATTGAAACAATAAAGCATGGAAATACAAAATGTCATCGGAAATCGAGGCTCTGTCTGACGGATTTCTTGCGAGAGTTAAAATGAGTCCAGTGCTGATAAACTCCATTTGTTGCCAGAAATAAAGACTTCATTTAACTTGAGATTACTCCGGCTTGTTCTTGAGCTTCCAATGAAAGAATTGAGCTAACACTTTGATGGACATAATGGACAATTTAAGGGAGACAGGAAGCAGGGGGCAGAGAGAGGGGGAATGACATGCAGCAAAGGGCCAGCTGCAGCGAGGACTGTAGCCTCTGTACATGGGGCGCCTGCTCAACCCTTTACACCACCGACCCCCCCTGTGAGAAGGATGTTAAGGAGAAACAACAGCGAGCTCTCAGCAGAATAATTCAGAAAATATCCTCCAATCAAAGTCTGTGATCACTTAATGAACTCAAATTGTTTCCAGAGATGTCAGCACACTGAGCTGAACAGTAAACAGGTGAAACTGTGCGCCATCATCACACCTGCGTACCGGAGACCTCACCTGGGACGACTCATCGGGTTCGACTCTGTTGTTCTCTGATGAAGTTTCACAGATTATAATGTTGAGGCTGATTAGTGTGAGTGGATGCTCAGTGAAGCCTTTCACTCATTCTGTAACAGCTGTTCAAAGCTGATTTTCTCCTCATTCATCTTCCTCTTGATGCTTCTGTACAACATAAAATGGTGATGATCTGCGAACACATTGTTCATAAAGAAGTAATAATTAGGTAATGTAATTTAATCATTTAATTACCAAAGTAATAACCAGGTAATAACATGTGGTACAACAGGTCTATCTTTGATGACATTGTAATAAAGGGCCTGAAACCAAGAAAAACAAAATGGTGATTTATGAACATCCGAGGGACGGCGAATTCCAGCAAAATGGGAAAATGTGGGAAAATTGTGGATGGGAAAATGCATTGAATACTCAAAAATAGGGCTGCGCAAACTGCCAAAAACTGCCCTATTTTAGAGGCCTTATAACTCAGCCATAAAGCATAAGACAGACCTCATTCAAAGTTTATATGTATTATATCAAATGTAATGTAATGTAATAATGTGACAGGAGACTCTCGGCTTTAACTGAACCAAAGGGTTTGTTGATACATTATACAGCTTTGACACAACGGCAGCCTCACAGAGACCCAAAATGCAATGGGAAAATCGATTGAAAAGCACTTAACGAGCCAAAAATGCCCAAAAATGCCAAAAACTGCCCTATTTTGGAGTTCTCATAACTCAGCCATACGACATCACAGAGACCTCATTCAAAGTTTATATGTGACAGGAGACTCTCAACTTTAACTGAACCAAAGGGTTTGTTGATAGGGCGGGCAGTAGATTGGCACCCATCAAAATTTCTTCAGAAAGTTTCTAGTTATCTGTAAAACCCAACTTCTTTCAGCTTTTTATCTCCCACTAGGGGGCAGTCTCATAAATGTAAGAAACAATCTGAGGTGTGGGCTGCTCTTGGTTGTGTTGGTTTGCTGTTGCTGATCACTTAACTTTGCTCTGCTTTGGTAAAGACAGAATACATTAAGGATCTACTTTGTGGAGGAATGAAACTAAGCTTTAAACAAATAAAGATGTGTGGTGGAGTAATACAGCTGGCATTACCCCACAAACAGCATGGACTCTGGAACACCAAACTCCTGGAGAGGAGCTGGACTCTCTCACCCTCACTCTGGAGTTGCCCGGGGCGAGAGGTGTCTGGCGGGTGTGATGATACTCACAAGCCCCCAGCTGAGTGTTGGAGCTCTCCCCGGTGAGGGGTTGCCTCACTGTGGGCTGTGGTTTGTACGTACTTTAGTCTTTGTTAGTCTCCTTGGAGTCTCTGGGAGGTGTTCTGGTTAGGATAATGTTCAGGCATAAAGTGGTTCATAGAGCCTCCTTTCCACTGTCAGTAAGGTTCGGGTCACTTCGTATTGGTACGGTCCGGTACGGGTCGGGTCTCTTTGGGGTCAGCTTGCGTTCCCACTGTCCAAAGGGGACCCTCAGGGGTGGGCAGAGCCGAAGCGTAAATAGCAAATAACAGCAAACCTCCATAATGTGGAACCACCTCCCAGCTTCTTCAGCTTAATGCCACACCGGCTTGCGGTCCGGGTGAAACCACTCTCTGACATTTCTGCTCAATCAGCTGGAAAACATTTTGGTTTGTCCCAGCGCCATCGAGCTGCCGCTGCACAGCCTCCTCACCAACACCGGAGAGCAGAGCCTGGAACCGGTCCGGTGGGCTGGGTACCCCAAGCAGAAGGGTTACAGACATGGGAACCACGGGTTCCATGGTAACGGGTTCCATGGTAACGGGTTCCATGGGACCGGTACGCTTTGGTGGGAGTGGAAACACAGAAATAAGCGAACCGTACCGGACTGCAGTGTGCAATATATCTATATACTTGAATCTACTAACACCTTATTTATCCATTACCACTAACACCATATTTTATTTATTTTATTACCGTAACAAAAAACTGTGCATCTTACACCCTTCCCTTTTTTTTTACATCATTTATATATTTTTAATATTTTTATATACGCACTCTCTTTGCACTGTTTTTGGTGGCTTTAAATTTCGTTGTACCACGTATAATGACAATAAAGGCATTCTGATTCTGATTCTGATTCTGATTAAATGTCCTTGGTACCAGGTCACCTTAGGCCAAAGGTAGAGGATTCATTTTGTGGTTGTATCATTTGACCTGGTAAACCCAGGTCTGATGGCAGGGCACCAGAGATGGACCAGATTTGCTCCTAGGTGCTGAAGGCTTTGGACATTGTGGGGCTGTATTGACTGACATTCCCTCTTAAATGTTGCATGGAAGTCGTTAAAAACACCTGTGAAGTAGCAGACTGGGATGGAAGTTCCCATTGTTAACCCTAACCCCAACCCCAGGGAATGTGTTCCAACTTTAGGGGGATCAGTCTCCCCGGGAAAGTTTACTCCTGGATGTTGAAAAGGAGGCTCTGACCAATTGTTGAAGAAGAGCTTTGTCTGCATTTTTAGGACTCGAGGCTTCTGTAGGGGTTTCTGTGGGAGAGCCGGGTAAGATCTGTCCTCTGACTCGCATTTAAAACAGGTTCCTAGGACCGCCTTCTTTCACCTTCAAAATTTTGTTAAACTCAGGAACATCCCGTCTAACAGTGGATTCTCTGAAAGGCCTCCAGCTGATTGACTTTAACTCGTCTTAACATTGTGTTTACTCCCTTTGTCCTACGGGTCAGAAATGCCCCGCCCTACCAAAGCCCCAAAATAAAGCAACTTAATTTAATTTTAAATCCAAAATCTATTTAGTATGATGAAACCACCTGTTATTTATCTATTCAACTCAATTCAACACATTTTTTATCATGTATTTTTTGTTACACAATACAAAAAGACAATCGTTTTCAGGATTACACTTTTTTTTTTTTTACTGTCAGTTGGACCAACAGTTTTCTTGTTTTCTCAGGTTTCTTTTACATAATAAAGGTTTATTATTGCTATTATATAAATGTGAAATAATTACTTCTGAATTGATGGGGTCCCTTTAGGAAAAGTCATAACATTCAAGTTGGAAAAAGATAGTTTAAGGTATTTTTTCTACAGCTAAACATGGTGGTGGCTCACTTTGGACCCGCAGGACAACAGGAGGGTTAAACAGGACAACAGGAGGGTTAAACAGGACAACAGAGGGTTAAACAGGACAACAGGAGGGTTAAACAGGACAACAGGGGGGTTAAACAGGACAACAGGAAGGTTAAACAGGACAACAGGAGGGTTAAACAGGACAACAGGGGGGTTAAACAGGACAACAGGAGGGTTAAACAGGACAACAGGAGGGTTAAACAAGACAACAGGGGGGTTAAACAGGACAACAGGAGGGTTAAACAAGACAACAGGGGGGTTAAACAGGACAACAGGAGGGTTAAACAGGACAACAGGAAGGTTAAACAGGACAACAGGGGGGTTAAACAGGACAACAGGGGGGTTAAACAGGACAACAGGAGGGTTAAACAGGACAACAGGAAGGTTAAACAGGACAACAGGAGGGTTAAACAGGACAACAGGAAGGTTAAACAGGACAACAGGAGGGTTAAACAGGACAACAGGGGGGTTAAACAGGACAACAGGGGGGTTAAACAGGACAACAGGAGGGTTAAACAGGACAACAGGAGGGTTAAACAAGACAACAGGGGGGTTAAACAGGACAACAGGAGGGTTAAACAGGACAACAGGAGGGTTAAACAGGACAACAGGAAGGTTAAACAGGACAACAGGAGGGTTAAACAGGACAACAGGAAGGTTAAACAGGACAACAGGAGGGTTAAACAGGACAACAGGGGGGTTAAACAGGACAACAGGGGGGTTAAACAGGACAACAGGAGGGTTAAACAGGACAACAGGAGGGTTAAACAAGACAACAGGGGGGTTAAACAGGACAACAGGAGGGTTAAACAGGACAACAGGAGGGTTAAACAGGACAACAGGAGGGTTAAACAGGACAACAGGGGGTTAAACAGGACAACAGGAGGGTTAAACAGGACAACAGGAGGGTTAAACAGGACAACAGGAGGGTTAAACAGGACAACAGGAGGGTTAAACAGGACAACAGGGGGGTTAAACAGGACAACAGGAGGGTTAAGCAGGACAACAGGAGGGTTAAACAGGACAACAGGAGGGTTAAACAGGACAACAGGAGGGTTAAACAGGACAACAGGGGGGTTAAACAGGACAACAGGAGGGTTAAACAGGACAACAGGAGGGTTAAACAGGACAACAGGAGGGTTAAACAGGACAACAGGGGGTTAAACAGGACAACAGGAGGGTTAAACAGGACAACAGGGGGTTAAACAGGACAACAGGAGGGTTAAACAGGACACCAGGAGGGTTAAACAGGACAACAGGGGGGTTAAACAGGACAACAGGAGGGTTAAACAGGACACCAGGAGGGTTAAACAGGACAACAGGGGGGTTAAACAGGACAACAGGAGGGTTAAACAGGACAACAGGAGGGTTAAACAGGACAACAGGGGGGTTAAACAGGACAACAGGAGGGTTAAACAGGACAACAGGGGGGTTAAACAGGACACCAGGAGGGTTAAACAGGACAACAAGAGGGTTAAACAGGACAACAAGAGGGTTAAACAGGACAACAGGAGGGTTAAACAGGACAACAGGGGGGTTAAACAGGACAACAGGAGGGTTAAACAGGACAACAGGAGGGTTAAACAGGACAACAGGGGGGTTAAACAGGACAACAGGAGGGTTAAACAGGACAACAAGAGGGTTAAACAGGACAACAGGAGGGTTAAACAGGACAACAGGGGGGTTAAACAGGACAACAGGAGGGTTAAACAGGACAACAGGAGGGTTAAACAGGACAACAGGGGGGTTAAACAGGACAACAGGAGGGTTAAACAGGACAACAGGGGGGTTAAACAGGACAACAGGAGGGTTAAACAGGACAACAGGGGGGTTAAACAGGACAACAGGAGGGTTAAACAAAACAACAGGAGGGTTAAACAGGACAACAAGAGGGTTAAACAGGACAACAGGAGGGTTAAACAGGACAACAGGGGGGTTAAACAGGACACCAGGAGGGTTAAACAGGACAACAGGGGGGTTAAACAAAACAACAGGAGGGTTAAACAGGACAACAAGAGGGTTAAACAGGACAACAGGAGGGTTAAACAGGACAACAGGGGGGTTAAACAGGACAACAGGAGGGTTAAACAGGACAACAGGAGGGTTAAACAGGACAACAGGGGGGTTAAACAGGACAACAGGAGGGTTAAACAGGACAACAGGGGGGTTAAACAGGACAACAGGGGGGTTAAACAGGACAACAGGAGGGTTAAACAGGACAACAGGAGGGTTAAACAGGACAACAGGAGGGTTAAACAGGACAACAGGGGGGTTAAACAAAACAACAGGAGGGTTAAACAGGACAACAGGAGGGTTAAACAGGACAACAGGGGGGTTAAACAAAACAACAGGAGGGTTAAACAGGACAACAGGGGGGTTAAACAAAACAACAGGAGGGTTAAACAGGACAACAGGGGGGTTAAACAAAACAACAGGAGGGTTAAACAGGACAACAGGAGGGTTAAACAGGACAACAGGAGGGTTAAACAGGACAACAGGGGGGTTAAACAAAACAACAGGAGGGTTAAACAGGACAACAGGGGGGTTAAACAAAACAACAGGGGGGTTAAACAGGACAACAGGAGGGTTAAACAAAACAACAGGAGGGTTAAACAGGACAACAAGAGGGTTAAACAGGACAACAGTAGGGTTAAACAGGACAACAGGAGGGTTAAACAGGACAACAGGAGGGTTAAACAGGACAACAGGAGGATTAAACAGGACAACAGGAGGGTTAAACAGGACAACAGGAGGGTTAAACAGGACAACAGGACAACAGGACAACAGGAGGGTTAAATAGGACAACAGTAGGGTTAAACAGGACAACAGGAGGGTTAAACAGGACAACAGGAGGGTTAAACAGGACAACAGGAGGATTAAACAGGACAACAGAAGGGTTAAAGAAGGACAACAGGGGGGTTAAACAGGACAACAGGGGGGTTAAACAGGACAACAGGGGGGTTAAACAGGACAACAGGAGGGTTAAACAGGACAACAGGGGGGTTAAACAGGACAACAGGAGGGTTAAACAGGACAACAGGGGGGTTAAACAGGACAACAGGGGGGTTAAACAGGACAACAAGAGGGTTAAACAGGACAACAAGAGGGTTAAACAGGACAACAGGAGGGTTAAACAGGACAACAGGAGGGTTAAACAGGACAACAGGAGGGTTAAACAGGACAACAGGAGGGTTAAACAGGACAACAGGACAACAGGAGGGTTAAACAGGACAACAGGAGGGTTAAACAGGACAACAGGAGGGTTAAACAGGACAACAGGACAACAGGAGGGTTAAACAGGACAACAGGGGGGTTAAACAGGACAACAGGGGGGTTAAACAGGACAACAGGAGGGTTAAACAGGACAACAGGAGGGTTAAACAGGACAACAGGGGGGTTAAACAGGACAACAGGGGGGTTAAACAGGACAACAGGAGGGTTAAACAGGACAACAGGAGGGTTAAACAGGACAACAGGGGGGTTAAACAGGACAACAGGGGGGTTAAACAGGACAACAAGAGGGTTAAACAGGACAACAGGGGGGTTAAACAGGACAACAGGAGGGTTAAACAGGACAACAGGGGGGTTAAACAGGACAACAGGGGGGTTAAACAGGACAGCAAGAGGGTTAAACAGGACAACAGGAGGGTTAAACAGGACAACAGGAGGGTTAAACAGGACAACAGGGGGGTTAAACAGGACAACAGGAGGGTTAAACAGGACAACAGGAGGGTTAAACAGGACAACAGGAGGGTTAAACAGGACAACAGGAGGGTTAAACAGGACAACAGGAGGGTTAAACAGGACAACAGGAGGGTTAAACAGGACAACAGGAGGGTTAACAGGACAACAGGAGGGTTAAACAGGACAACAGGGGGGTTAAACAGGACAACAGGAGGGTTAAACAGGACAACAGGAGGGTTAAACAGGACAACAGGGGGGTTAAACAGGACAACAAGAGGGTTAAACAGGACAACAGGACAACAGGAGGGTTAAACAGGACAACAGGGGGGTTAAACAGGACAACAGGGGGGTTAAACAGGACAACAGGAGGGTTAAACAGGACAACAGGAGGGTTAAACAGGACAACAGGAGGGTTAAACAGGACAACAGGAGGGTTAAACAGGACAACAGGGGGGTTAAACAGGACAACAAGAGGGTTAAACAGGACAACAGGACAACAGGAGGGTTAAACAGGACAACAGGAGGGTTAAACAGGACAACAGGAGGGTTAAACAGGACAACAGGAGGGTTAAACAGGACAACAGGAGGGTTAAACAGGACAACAGGAGGGTTAAACAGGACAACAGGGGGGTTAAACAGGACAACAGGAGGGTTAAACAGGACAACAGGAGGGTTAAACAGGACAACAGGAGGGTTAAACAGGACAACAGGGGGGTTAAACAGGACAACAAGAGGGTTAAACAGGACAACAGGACAACAGGAGGGTTAAACAGGACAACAGGGGGGTTAAACAGGACAACAGGGGGGTTAAACAGGACAACAGGAGGGTTAAACAGGACAACAGGAGGATTAAACAGGACAACAGGGGGGTTAAACAGGACAACAGTAGGGTTAAACAGGACAACAGGAGGGTTAAACAGGACAACAGGAGGGTTAAACAGGACAACAGGAGGGTTAAACAGGACAACAGGGGGGTTAAACAGGACAACAGGGGGGTTAAACAGGACAACAGGGGGGTTAAACAGGACAACAGGAGGATTAAACAGGACAACAGGAGGGTTAAACAGGACAACAGGGGGGTTAAACAGGACAACAGGGGGGTTAAACAGGACAACAGGAGGGTTAAACAGGACAACAGGAGGGTTAAACAGGACAACAGGAGGATTAAACAGGACAACAGGAGGGTTAAACAGGACAACAGGAGGGTTAAACAGGACAACAGGAGGGTTAAACAGGACAACAGGGGGGTTAAACAGGACAACAGGAGGGTTAAACAGGACAACAGGAGGGTTAAACAGGACAACAGGGGGGTTAAACAGGACAACAGGGGGGTTAAACAGGACAACAGGAGGGTTAAACAGGACAACAGGGGGGTTAAACAGGACAACAGGGGGGTTAAACAGGACAACAGGAGGGTTAAACAGGACAACAGGAGGGTTAAACAGGACAACAGGAGGGTTAAACAGGACAACAGGAGGGTTAAACAGGACAACAGGGGGGTTAAACAGGACAACAGGGGGGTTAAACAGGACAACAGGAGGGTTAAACAGGACAACAGGGGGGTTAAACAGGACAACAGGGGGGTTAAACAGGACAACAGGAGGGTTAAACAGGACAACAGGAGGGTTAAACAGGACAACAGGGGGGTTAAACAGGACAACAGGGGGGTTAAACAGGACAACAGGAGGATTAAACAGGACAACAGGGGGGTTAAACAGGACAACAGGAGGGTTAAGCAGGACAACAGGAGGGTTAAACAAGACAACAGGGGGGTTAAACAGGACAACAGGGGGGTTAAACAGGACAACAGGACAACAGGAGGGTTAAACAGGACAACAGGAGGGTTAAACAGGACAACAGGGGGGTTAAACAAAACAACAGGAGGGTTAAACAGGACAACAAGAGGGTTAAACAGGACAACAGGAGGGTTAAACAGGACAACAGGGGGGTTAAACAGGACAACAGGAGGGTTAAACAGGACAACAGGAGGGTTAAACAGGACAACAGGGGGGTTAAACAAAACAACAGGAGGGTTAAACAGGACAACAGGAGGGTTAAACAGGACAACAGGAGGGTTAAACAGGACAACAGGGGGGTTAAACAAAACAACAGGAGGGTTAAACAGGACAACAGGGGGGTTAAACAAAACAACAGGGGGGTTAAACAGGACAACAGGAGGGTTAAACAAAACAACAGGAGGGTTAAACAGGACAACAAGAGGGTTAAACAGGACAACAGTAGGGTTAAACAGGACAACAGGAAGGGTTAAACAGGACAACAGGGGGGTTAAACAGGACAACAGGAGGGTTAAACAGGACAACAGGGGGGTTAAACAGGACAACAGGAGGGTTAAACAGGACAACAGGAGGGTTAAACAGGACAACAGGAGGGTTAAACAGGACAACAGGAGGGTTAAACAAGACAACAGGAGGGTTAAACAGGACAACAGGAAGGGTTAAACAAGACAACAGGAGGGTTAAACAGGACAACAGGAGGGTTAAACAGGACAACAGGAAGGGTTAAACAGGACAACAGGAGGGTTAAACAGGACAACAGGACAACAGGAAGGGTTAAACAGGACAACAGGAGGGTTAAACAGGACAACAGGAGGGTTAAACAAGACAACAGGAGGGTTAAACAGGACAACAGGAGGGTTAAACAAGACAACAGGAGGGTTAAACAAGACAACAGGAGGGTTAAACAGGACAACAGGAAGGGTTAAACAGGACAACAGGAGGGTTAAACAGGACAACAGGAGGATTAAACAGGACAACAGGAGGGTTAAACAGGACAACAGGGGGGTTAAACAGGACAACAGGAGGGTTAAACAGGACAACAGGGGGGTTAAACAGGACAACAGGGGGGTTAAACAGGACAACAAGAGGGTTAAACAGGACAACAAGAGGGTTAAACAGGACAACAGAAGGGTTAAAGAAGGACAACAGGGGGGTTAAACAGGACAACAGGGGGGTTAAACAGGACAACAGGAGGGTTAAACAGGACAACAGGAGGGTTAAACAGGACAACAGGAGGGTTAAACAGGACAACAGAAGGGTTAAAGAAGGACAACAGGGGGGTTAAACAGGACAACAGGGGGGTTAAACAGGACAACAGGAGGGTTAAACAGGACAACAGGAGGGTTAAACAGGACAACAGAAGGGTTAAAGAAGGACAACAGGGGGGTTAAACAGGACAACAGGGGGGTTAAACAGGACAACAGGAGGGTTAAACAGGACAACAGGGGGGTTAAACAGGACAACAGGAGGGTTAAACAGGACAACAGGGGGGTTAAACAGGACAACAGGGGGGTTAAACAGGACAACAAGAGGGTTAAACAGGACAACAAGAGGGTTAAACAGGACAACAGGAGGGTTAAACAGGACAACAGGAGGGTTAAACAGGACAACAGGAGGGTTAAACAGGACAACAGGAGGGTTAAACAGGACAACAGGAGGGTTAAACAGGACAACAGGAGGGTTAAACAGGACAACAGGACAACAGGAGGGTTAAACAGGACAACAGGGGGGTTAAACAGGACAACAGGAGGGTTAAACAGGACAACAGGGGGGTTAAACAGGACAACAGGGGGGTTAAACAGGACAACAGGAGGGTTAAACAGGACAACAGGAGGGTTAAACAGGACAACAGGGGGGTTAAACAGGACAACAGGGGGGTTAAACAGGACAACAGGAGGGTTAAACAGGACAACAGGAGGGTTAAACAGGACAACAGGGGGGTTAAACAGGACAACAGGGGGGTTAAACAGGACAACAAGAGGGTTAAACAGGACAACAGGGGGGTTAAACAGGACAACAGGAGGGTTAAACAGGACAACAGGACAACAGGAGGGTTAAACAGGACAACAGGGGGGTTAAACAGGACAACAGGGGGGTTAAACAGGACAGCAAGAGGGTTAAACAGGACAACAGGAGGGTTAAACAGGACAACAGGAGGGTTAAACAGGACAACAGGGGGGTTAAACAGGACAACAGGAGGGTTAAACAGGACAACAGGAGGGTTAAACAGGACAACAGGAGGGTTAAACAGGACAACAGGAGGGTTAAACAGAACAACAGGAGGGTTAAACAGGACAACAGGAGGGTTAAACAGGACAACAGGAGGGTTAAACAGGACAACAGGAGGGTTAAACAGGACAACAGGGGGGTTAAACAGGACAACAGGAGGGTTAAACAGGACAACAGGAGGGTTAAACAGGACAACAGGAGGGTTAAACAGGACAACAGGAGGGTTAAACAGGACAACAGGAGGGTTAAACAGGACAACAGGAGGGTTAAACAGGACAACAGGGGGGTTAAACAGGACAACAAGAGGGTTAAACAGGACAACAGGACAACAGGAGGGTTAAACAGGACAACAGGGGGGTTAAACAGGACAACAGGGGGGTTAAACAGGACAACAGGAGGGTTAAACAGGACAACAGGAGGATTAAACAGGACAACAGGGGGGTTAAACAGGACAACAGTAGGGTTAAACAGGACAACAGGAGGGTTAAACAGGACAACAGGAGGGTTAAACAGGACAACAGGAGGGTTAAACAGGACAACAGGAGGGTTAAACAGGACAACAGGAGGGTTAAACAGGACAACAGGAGGGTTAAACAGGACAACAGGGGGTTAAACAGGACAACAGGAGGGTTAAACAGGACAACAGGAGGGTTAAACAGGACAACAGGAGGGTTAAACAGGACAACAGGAGGATTAAACAGGACAACAGGAGGGTTAAACAGGACAACAGGAGGGTTAAACAGGACAACAGGAGGGTTAAACAGGACAACAGGAGGATTAAACAGGACAACAGGAGGGTTAAACAGGACAACAGGGGGGTTAAACAGGACAACAGGAGGGTTAAACAGGACAACAGGAGGGTTAAACAGGACAACAGGGGGGTTAAACAGGACAACAGGGGGGTTAAACAGGACAACAGGGGGGTTAAACAGGACAACAGGAGGGTTAAACAGGACAACAGGAGGGTTAAACAGGACAACAGGAGGGTTAAACAAGACAACAGGAGGGTTAAACAGGACAACAGGAGGGTTAAACAGGACAACAGGGGGGTTAAACAGGACAACAGGGGGGTTAAACAGGACAACAGGAGGGTTAAACAGGACAACAGGAGGGTTAAACAGGACAACAGGAGGGTTAAACAGGACAACAGGAGGGTTAAACAGGACAACAGGAGGGTTAAACAGGACAACAGGGGGGTTAAACAGGACAACAGGAGGGTTAAACAGGACAACAGGGGGGTTAAACAGGACAACAGGGGGGTTAAACAGGACAACAGGAGGGTTAAACAGGACAACAGGAGGGTTAAACAGGACAACAGGG
The DNA here is from genome assembly GCF_027942865.1 of Odontesthes bonariensis. Classification (NCBI taxonomy): domain Eukaryota; kingdom Metazoa; phylum Chordata; class Actinopteri; order Atheriniformes; family Atherinopsidae; genus Odontesthes; species Odontesthes bonariensis. Next base: position 994,186 of record NC_134514.1, on the reverse strand, counting down.
GGGTTAAACAGGACAACAGGGGGGTTAAACAGGACAACAGGGGGGTTAAACAGGACAACAGGAGGGTTAAACAGGACAACAGGAGGGTTAAACAGGACAACAGGGGGGTTAAACAGGACAACAGGAGGGTTAAACAGGACAACAGGACAACAGGAGGGTTAAACAGGACAACAGGGGGGTTAAACAGGACAACAGGGGGGTTAAACAGGACAGCAAGAGGGTTAAACAGGACAACAGGAGGGTTAAACAGGACAACAGGAGGGTTAAACAGGACAACAGGGGGGTTAAACAGGACAACAGGAGGGTTAAACAGGACAACAGGAGGGTTAAACAGGACAACAGGAGGGTTAAACAGGACAACAGGAGGGTTAAACAGAACAACAGGAGGGTTAAACAGGACAACAGGAGGGTTAAACAGGACAACAGGAGGGTTAAACAGGACAACAGGAGGGTTAAACAGGACAACAGGGGGGTTAAACAGGACAACAGGAGGGTTAAACAGGACAACAGGAGGGTTAAACAGGACAACAGGAGGGTTAAACAGGACAACAGGAGGGTTAAACAGGACAACAGGAGGGTTAAACAGGACAACAGGAGGGTTAAACAGGACAACAGGAGGGTTAAACAGGACAACAGGAGGGTTAAACAGGACAACAGGAGGGTTAAACAGGACAACAGGAGGGTTAAACAGGACAACAGGGGGGTTAAACAGGACAACAAGAGGGTTAAACAGGACAACAGGACAACAGGAGGGTTAAACAGGACAACAGGGGGGTTAAACAGGACAACAGGGGGGTTAAACAGGACAACAGGAGGGTTAAACAGGACAACAGGAGGATTAAACAGGACAACAGGGGGGTTAAACAGGACAACAGTAGGGTTAAACAGGACAACAGGAGGGTTAAACAGGACAACAGGAGGGTTAAACAGGACAACAGGAGGGTTAAACAGGACAACAGGAGGATTAAACAGGACAACAGGAGGGTTAAACAGGACAACAGGAGGGTTAAACAGGACAACAGGAGGGTTAAACAGGACAACAGGAGGATTAAACAGGACAACAGGAGGGTTAAACAGGACAACAGGGGGGTTAAACAGGACAACAGGAGGGTTAAACAGGACAACAGGAGGGTTAAACAGGACAACAGGGGGGTTAAACAGGACAACAGGGGGGTTAAACAGGACAACAGGGGGGTTAAACAGGACAACAGGAGGGTTAAACAGGACAACAGGAGGGTTAAACAGGACAACAGGGGGGTTAAACAGGACAACAGGGGGGTTAAACAGGACAACAGGAGGGTTAAACAGGACAACAGGAGGGTTAAACAGGACAACAGGAGGGTTAAACAGGACAACAGGAGGGTTAAACAGGACAACAGGAGGGTTAAACAGGACAACAGGGGGGTTAAACAGGACAACAGGAGGGTTAAACAGGACAACAGGGGGGTTAAACAGGACAACAGGGGGGTTAAACAGGACAACAGGAGGGTTAAACAGGACAACAGGAGGGTTAAACAGGACAACAGGGGGGTTAAACAGGACAACAGGGGGGTTAAACAGGACAACAGGAGGGTTAAACAGGACAACAGGAGGGTTAAACAGGACAACAGGGGGGTTAAACAGGACAACAGGGGGGTTAAACAGGACAACAAGAGGGTTAAACAGGACAACAGGGGGGTTAAACAGGACAACAGGAGGGTTAAACAGGACAACAGGACAACAGGAGGGTTAAACAGGACAACAGGGGGGTTAAACAGGACAACAGGGGGGTTAAACAGGACAGCAAGAGGGTTAAACAGGACAACAGGAGGGTTAAACAGGACAACAGGAGGGTTAAACAGGACAACAGGGGGGTTAAACAGGACAACAGGAGGGTTAAACAGGACAACAGGAGGGTTAAACAGGACAACAGGAGGGTTAAACAGGACAACAGGAGGGTTAAACAGAACAACAGGAGGGTTAAACAGGACAACAGGAGGGTTAAACAGGACAACAGGAGGGTTAAACAGGACAACAGGAGGGTTAAACAGGACAACAGGGGGGTTAAACAGGACAACAGGAGGGTTAAACAGGACAACAGGAGGGTTAAACAGGACAACAGGAGGGTTAAACAGGACAACAGGAGGGTTAAACAGGACAACAGGAGGGTTAAACAGGACAACAGGGGGGTTAAACAGGACAACAAGAGGGTTAAACAGGACAACAGGACAACAGGAGGGTTAAACAGGACAACAGGGGGGTTAAACAGGACAACAGGGGGGTTAAACAGGACAACAGGAGGGTTAAACAGGACAACAGGAGGATTAAACAGGACAACAGGGGGGTTAAACAGGACAACAGTAGGGTTAAACAGGACAACAGGAGGGTTAAACAGGACAACAGGAGGGTTAAACAGGACAACAGGAGGATTAAACAGGACAACAGGAGGGTTAAACAGGACAACAGGAGGGTTAAACAGGACAACAGGAGGATTAAACAGGACAACAGGAGGGTTAAACAGGACAACAGGGGGGTTAAACAGGACAACAGGAGGGTTAAACAGGACAACAGGAGGGTTAAACAGGACAACAGGAGGGTTAAACAGGACAACAGGGGGGTTAAACAGGACAACAGGGGGGTTAAACAGGACAACAGGAGGGTTAAACAGGACAACAGGGGGGTTAAACAGGACAACAGGGGGGTTAAACAGGACAACAGGAGGGTTAAACAGGACAACAGGAGGGTTAAACAGGACAACAGGGGGGTTAAACAGGACAACAGGGGGGTTAAACAGGACAACAGGAGGATTAAACAGGACAACAGGGGGGTTAAACAGGACAACAGGAGGGTTAAGCAGGACAACAGGAGGGTTAAACAAGACAACAGGGGGGTTAAACAGGACAACAGGGGGGTTAAACAGGACAACAGGACAACAGGAGGGTTAAACAGGACAACAGGAGGGTTAAACAGGACAACAGGGGGGTTAAACAGGACAACAGGAGGGTTAAACAGGACAACAGGAGGGTTAAACAGGACAACAGGAGGGTTAAACAGGACAACAGGAGGGTTAAACAGGACAACAGGAGGGTTAAACAGGACAACAGGAGGGTTAAACAAGACAACAGGGGGGTTAAACAGGACAACAGGGGGGTTAAACAGGACAACAGGACAACAGGAGGGTTAAACAGGACAACAGGAGGGTTAAACAGGACAACAGGGGGGTTAAACAGGACAACAGGAGGGTTAAACAGGACAACAGGAGGGTTAAACAGGACAACAGGAGGGTTAAACAGGACAACAGGAGGGTTAAACAGGACAACAGGAGGGTTAATAAAGAAACCGATATAAAAATGACAGAAACTTACAGATCTTTTCTGGATACGATGTTTGAATTTCCTCACTTGATTTACGGCCTCTGACGATCAGGGAGAGAGAAGCTGTTCAGTGTGTTCTGTGTTCATTTAGTGGGCAGAACAGAAATCTCATTACAGCAGCGGCTCTTAGAGTCCCGACAGTCCGACAGAAAAGACTAATTAAGCAGGCCAGATAATGAGTGTTCGTCTCGGAGGAAACTGAACCGTGCCGCCTTGACCTCGGGGCCAATTAGCTTCGGGGAGAGATGACAACAAACGAGCAGCAGACAAATTAGATTTCAGAGCGTGGACCTCGGAGGGAACACCTTCCATCATCTGATTTACTGACACCAGGGAGCAAAACCAGCCTCCATTAAGGAGTCTGTTGTCACGGCAACAAATGTCCTGTTCAAACAAACATATAGAATAATAATGATAATAATTTATTTATATAGCACCTTCATACACAAAATGTAGCTCAAAGTGCTTTACAAATAAGATCAATATACAAAGTAATTAAAGTAAAAACTACAAGAATAACAAAATAGAGTACAATAGAACATGGGGGGGGGGGGGGGGGGGGGGTTGAGGAGGAAATAGATATAAATTAAAAAATACTAAAAAAAAATAGAGAAACAATAAATGTAATATATAAATAGTAATAATAATAGAATTTATAAAACTGGTAGAAGGCGAGGGTGTACAGATGTGTTTTTAGCTGCTTTTTAAAGATTCTAATATCTGTTGACATCCTTCAGATATATTTAAAAGTAGAGCTTCATGGCATTTACTTATTATTAAACTATCAGACAGTTTTTATTGTTTTCTCTGAGTTATTGATTTTAAAAAATATTCCAAAATCACATATTTTCAGATCAAATGTCTTTCCCAAAAAAAACTGTAAAAACCCACAAATACTCCTTTCACTGCCAAACAGATTTTTGTGTTTCCGGTGAAGATGATTAACCTTTTATTAAAATAACAGAGATAATTAAAGCTCCGACAACATTTAGAAAGAAACTCCCAAAGACAAGAAAAGATGAAATAAGACGAACTAAACAAAGATCACGAATGAGGATTCAGTTCTGGAGAATCTGTTTGTTAAACCTCTGGGAGCCAATCACAGAGCTGCTGCGTTTGAGGTCACTGGTCCTGTGGGACGCCTGGACATCGGCTATAAGATGAACTGAGCCAAGGCGCAGCGTTTCCTGTCGAGCGGACGATGGAAAAGACAGACGGCTGCAGGTAAGAAGGCTCTCTTTTCTTTTAAAAACTTTAGTTTATAAGATTTTTAAGGTTTTTAATTTGAGTCTAAATCTGAGCTGAAGTTCAGAGGACAGAAAGTCTGCTGGAAAACAGTAACTCGTGATTATTAACTGAACCCGTCACCTGACCTCAGGAGTCAAAGCTCAGTGTAACATGTGATGACAGTCCAGGGATGGGCAACTGGCGGCCCGGGGGGGCGCACACGGCCCCCGTCCTCACTCAGTACGGCCCGCAAATAGATCAATAATAATTTAATAATTAAAAAAAATCAAAATAGAAAAAAATAATGTAATTATACTGTTGACGCGCCATACGCAAACAATAGCGGGGTCCGGGCCGCTTTCCGCAACAGCGAATAGGAAAGCCATACGCAAACAATAGCGGGGTCCGGGCCGCTTTCCGCAACAGCGAATAGGAAAGTCCAGAGCCATGGCCACCAGCCAGCGGCGTGGAACAGGGGGGAAAGTCAGACTGATTCACAGGGTCCAGCCTACAGGGGGGCCCTAAAGGAAATTTTCTTCTTCTTTCGTTTTTTAAAAATCACTTTTTAAATAATGTCAATATATGTTGGTATTTTATGCAAATCCAATGTTCTCTGGAAATACATCTGTTGAAATGTATATCCCAGCCTGCAAATAGGCAATAATCTATATCAGACACCCCCATTATCAGTGCGCATTGGTTTAGTACATGCGCAATATGTTTCACTCACTTCATTATTAGGCATTAAAACGCAGCAGCCGGCACATGAAAGATGTCACCCAAAAAAAAAAAATCAGGCTTTCAGAAAAGAAAAGAAAGGCCAGAGAGACAAAACGAAGGAAAGCAACTGCTGACTGATTTCTTTCCCAAGAAAGGTGAGCCCAAATGTCAAAATTACAGCCTACAGTAACTGATTATCCCATTCCGTTGCATACTGTGATAGCAGCCGAAGTCAAATAATTAAAAAATAATCTCTCATTTGTTGGCTACCACATAATTGTGAAATAGAAGCCATATTTGTCTTTAATGTATTTATTTTCATAATAACTGTTAGCCTATACAAGTGTCCCAAAAGCCTAACATAGGGTCGATGTTGGTTCAAATATGCAGGTAGTGGTTGTTCCTGGGGCCCAAAATTTGGTGCTACGCCCCTGCCACTAGCAGTGGCAGAAAGAGAAAAATGGGAAGAAGAGTACCTCTTCAGTTTTGTTCTTTGTTATGAAGGAGTTCAAATTTCTTTTTGCCCTTTTTTTTTTTTAAACAAATGTTTTGTCTTTGTTGCTTATTAGGGACGTGTTAAAATGCATTTATATGCAGAAAATAGTTTTATGTTGGTGCAATAAACATACAGATATAAATTCATATAAAATGTGTTCTTATTGAGAATCATTTGTGGCGTCTTTCATATCCAATTATTCGAAGTGCGCGGTCATGTGGCCCTCCGATGATAGTGCTGAAAAAATGTTTGCTCTCTTTATCATGGAAGCTGCCCATCCCTGTGACAGTCTGTTTATTAGTGATCTCATGGAGGATTTAACTCCACACTCCCAGAGAGTGTGGAGTTAGAACTGCGTGGTGGTGTGTTTCTCTGCATGAACTTTCTTCTGATTTTGCTGCGTTCTGGATGTATTCAGAGCTGTAAGAAGGTTCCAGCTCCGTCAGCAGAACAGTGAAAAACCTTTCTGTGTGGAACTGAACTGCTGTAAAACCGTCTCAGACTTACTGTTACGCATGTGAGGGTCCACACATCTGCGGACTAATTACTACAGTCTGTTGGTGAGTTTAGATGTTAAAGGGACAGTTCGCCTCTTCTGACATGAAGCCGTATGACATCCCATATCAGCAATATCGTGCATGACCATTTCGTTCCTATTTTTTAAAAACAAATAAACAGATATAAATGTACTGAATAACTTATTTAATAAATGTGCACCAGTAAAACAATCTTAACCATAAAAAATATAACAAGTGTAACTGGTTCAGTCAGTGCAAATATATAAAAATATTAAAGAATAAAGGAGCTGAAATTGAGAAAAGAACAATAGTTTCACTAGTTTGGTAAAAACTAAAACAAAAAAAAAGTCAAGAGGTAGTCCCAACTTAAAGGGACAGTTCGCCTCCTCTGACATGAAGCTGTGTAACATCCCATATCAGCAGCATCATTTCTGAACATCTTCTTACCCCCTGCTGCGTCCTGTGAGCAGAGTTCCAGCCTCGTTTTGGTGTTGATGAAGGTAGTCCGGCTAGTTGGCTGGGGTTTAAAAAATATTGTATAATAATACAATTTGGAGACCTGACCTCCCATTAGCGCTGTGAAAGGTGGACAAAGCAGAGCACACCAAACGAGAGCAGAACGAACTAGAACAGACCACCGCAAAGCAGAGTTTAACTCACTGAGCCAAGAAAATGATTGTCGGCACATAAAATGTAATGTAAAAAAATATTACACATGAATGTAAATAATGTATGTATATTTAAAAAATCAAATAATGTAATGTAAATAAAAATATAAATAAAAATATAATGTAAATAAATAATGTAAATAAATAAAAAGCTTATTGCATATCTGCAACTGTGGGTACGGAGCCCCTAAAGGGACATGGAGGGATTTTTTTTTTTTTTTGCGAGATCTCGCAAAAGTTTTTTTCCCACGTCAGTGAACTGGAAGTAAAACAGATACAGTGATGGAGGAGCCTACCCATCATCCGTGGTAGAAGTTTATTGATTTCTATTTTAGTATTGGCCTAACATATAAAGACATCAAATCCGTTCTTGCACGTAGACATGGCTTTGACATAAGTGAGAGACATCTGAAAAGATGATGGGTAGGCTCCTCCATCGCTGTGTCTGTTTCACTTCCGGTTCACTGACGTGGGAAAAAAACTTCTGCGAGATCCCGCAATACCTTTGCGAGATCTCGCCAAAAAAAAAATCCCCCCATGTCCCTTTAGGGGCTCCGTATATGGGTGCTACAAGGTTAAGACAAAAGTTTTTTCTTTTTTTAAAATATTTTCATAGACAAATAGTCACTACATTCAAAATCAGAAATGGATCCTCTTTGTTTTCCAGCGAGTCGACTGGAAAGTGAACCTCCAGGACAGAGTTTCCCCCATAAAGAGTTTCCTCTCCAGGGGGGCGGAGCCATGCCGGGCAGAAACTCCTCCCACAGCAGCTTCGTGCTCAGCGGGTTCCCGGCGCTGCAGCGGCACCGCCGCCTGCTGGCGCTGCCGTTCTCCGCCTCCTACCTGTCGGTGCTGCTGGGGAACTTGCTGCTGGTGTTCGTGGTTCTCAGGGCGGAGCGCCTGCACAGCCCCATGCACCTGCTGATCTGCGCGCTCTGCGTGGTCGACATCCTCGTGGTCACCGCCATCCTGCCCAACATGCTGCTCGGCCTGCTGCTCGACCGGACCCGCATCTCGTTGGCCGGCTGCCTGACCCAGATGTTCTTCACGCACTTCCTGTCCTCGGTGGAGTCCACGCTGCTGCTGGCGATGGCGCTGGACCGCTACGTGGCCATCTGCCGGCCGCTGCGCTACGCCCGCCTCATGGACCGGTCCGCGCTGCTGAAGCTGCTGCTGTTCACGCTCCTGCGCAGCGTCTCCATCATGGCGGCGCTGGTGGGCTTGGCGGGTTCTCTGCGGTTCTGCGGCTCCAACGTCATCGGGCACGCCTACTGCGACCACATGGCGCTGGTGAGCCTGGCGTGCGGCAGCACGGAGAGGAGCCACGCCGCCGGCCTGGCTGTGATCGTCTGCTTCGTAGGGGTGGACATACCCGTCATCGTCTTCTCCTACGTGAAGATCCTGAGCGCCGTGCTGCGGGCGGCGGCGGCCGGCGAGGAGCGGCGGAAAGCGTTTCACACCTGCGGCACGCACCTGATGGTCATCACGTGCTTCTACCTGGTGGGCAGCGTCAGCTTCCTCTCCCACAACCTGAGCATCCCCGTCACCACGGACATCAACACCTTCATGGGCGTCATGTACATCCTGATCCCGGCGACCGTGAACCCCGTCATCTACGGCGTCCGAACCAGAGAGATCAGGAACGGCCTTCTGAGGGTTTTCAAGCTCAGAGCAGAGAAAATGTCTCTGAAGGTTTCTGCTGCTGGAGAAGGACGAACATGACCGAACCTCCTGCTGTTCAGAGGGATTCATGACTGTTAAAGTTCTTTATGAACATTTTCCTCAGTCTGAAGTCCTGTGGTCATCACATTACGGTCATCCTGCAGACGCTTTTATCCAAAGCGACTTACTATAAGTGTGTTCCACATCGGTAGGCAAAAGAACTTCAGGTCACAAGAAATTATAAGTGCATTTCCTTCCAAAACCAAACAGCTAAGAGCATAACTAGTGCTAGAGTAAGTGTGATAAGTTAGGTACCGAGACACATGGGAAGACAATTTAGGAAACAAATAAGTGCGTAAGAAGCTGGGACAAAGCAGGTGATGTCCTAAGAGGGCGGATCTGGGTAGTGTTTCCTGAAGAGATGGGTTTGCAAAAATAAAGCAACTTAATTGAATTTCAAATCCAAAATCTATTTTGTATGATGAAACCACCTGTTATTTATCTATTCAACTCAATTCAATACATTTTTTATCATGTATTTTTTGTTACACAATACAAAAAGACAATCAGCAGTTTTCAGGATTACACTTTTTTTTTTTACTGTCAGTTGGACCAACAGTTTTCTTGTTTTCTCAGTTTTCTTTTACATAATAAAGGTTTATTATTGCTATTATATAAATGTGAAGTAATTACTTCTGAATTAATTATATTGAAAGGGAAAAAAACAATGAACTTTTTTCTGCTGTTTAAATGTTTTTATAATTCACAGGTCAGAAATGACCCATAAGACAATCTTTGTACCCTAGTGGTGTACAGCCCACATGGAAACATAAACAAAAATAAAGTCTGACTTTTTCTAATGATGGGGTCCCTTTAGGAAAAGTCATAACATTTCAAGTTGAAAAAAAAGATAGTTTAAGGTATTTTTTCTACAGCTAAACATGGTCGTGGGTCACTTTGGACCCGCAAGACAACAGGAGGGTTAAGGTGGGGCATCGACCACCTTTGGTCACATCAAGAACTCCAACGAGAAACAGTCACAGAATAGAAAACTTTGTGTTGGTGAGCAGGAATCCGCCCAGAATAACGTGTCCGAGGGTTAGAAATCTGTCTAAAAACACCTGTGAAGTAGCAGACTGGGATGGAGGTTCCCATTTTTAACCCTAACCCTAACCTCAACCCTAACCCTAACCATAACCCTAAACCCCTCAATTTTACACTACTCAAAATTCAAAGATTTCCATGATTTTATCCCCGTTTAACGCTCAATTCTTATAGACTTTCTAGCCACTTATTGGTTCCATTTGCCCTCAATCCCCTAAACCACAACCCAAATAACATCAATCTCCACTCGGACAAAATTACAATTTATACACTATAAAAAACTATACAAATTAAAAACTAACCATTTTTAATTTTCAACGAACTTACATTAAATAAATAAGACTCTCAGAACATTAAGGGACATAATCCCATAATTACAGAATCTTACCTAACCCTAACCATAACCCTAAACCCCAACCTTAACTAATCCTAATTCTAACCCTAACCTTAACCTTAACCTTAACCATAACCCTAACCTTAACTAGTCCTAAAACCCAACCCTAACCTTAACTAGTCCTAAAACCCAACCTTAACCTTAATTAGTCCTAAATCCAACCCTAACCTTAACTAGTCCTCCCTACTCTCACCTCTTCACTATTCTTTACCTCTCTCCCCCCCTTCCCCCCGCAGCACACGACACACACCGATACGGACCTTGTGTCTAGCGCACCCACTTGCAACACAAACCCAGAAATGTTTCCCACGGCCTCCTGAGTTACTCCAAGACCATCCCAGCACACGCAGCAACCATCAGTCGGGTCCTGAGCGACAGTGCACCCCCCTTGGCACCTATACCAAACTCCATGGTGACTGAACAGGAGTCCGAACTGAGACGTTACGTAGGAGGGGGCCATTGAACTTAACCCCAACCCTAATCCTAACCCCAACCCTAACCCCAACCCCAACCCTAATCCTAATCCTAATCCTAACCCCAACCCTAATCCTAACCCCAACCCTAATCCTAACCCCAACCCCAACCCCAATCCCAACCCCAACCCCAACCCCAACCCCAACCCTAACCCCAACCCTAATCCTAACCCTAACCCCAGGGAATGTGTTCCAACTTTAGGGGGATCAGTCTCCCCGGGAAAGTTTACTCCTGGATGTTGAAAAGGAGGCTCTGACCAATTGTTGAAGAAGAGCTTTGTCTGCATTTTTAGGACTCGAGGCTTCTGTAGGGGTTTCTGTGGGAGAGCCGGGTAAGATCTGTCCTCTGACTCGCATTTAAAACAGGTTCCTAGGACCGCCTTCTTTCACCTTCGAAATGTTGTTAAACTCAGGAACATCCCGTCTCACAGTGGATTCTCTGAAAGGCCTCCAGCTGACTGACTTTAATAAAGAAACCAATATAAAAATGACAGAAACTTACAGATCTTTTCTGGATACGATGTTTGAATTTCCTCACTTGATTTAGCCTCTGATAGCGGACTTGTGTCTGTGCTTGTCCTGTTGGATCTCAGTGCTGCATTTGATACGGTCGATCACAGTATCTTATTACACAGACTTGAACATGTTATTGGGATTAAAGGAACTGCATTAGGCTGGTTTAAATCATATTTATCTGATAGATTTCAGTTTGTTCTTGTAAACGAAGAATCTTCCTCACACACCAGAGTAAGTCATGGAGTTCCCCAGGGTTCTGTGCTTGGACCGATTCTTTTTACTTTATACATGCTTCCATTAGGTAACATTATTAGACAGCATGGCATAAATTTCCATTGCTATGCTGATGATACTCAGCTGTACTTATCTATAAAACCAGATGAAACCAATAGGTTGGTCAGACTACAAGCATGTCTTAAAGACATAAAGACCTGGATGACTCAGAACTGTCTGCTGCTAAATTCAGACAAAACTGAAGTCGTTATCTTTGGACCTGAGCGTTTCAGGGAGAAATTGTCTAGCTATATAGTTACTCTAGATGGTATTTCCTTGGCTTCTAGTTCTACAGTGAGGAACCTTGGAGTTATTTTTGACCAGAACTTATCATTTGACTCGCATATAAAACAGGTTTCTAGGACTGCCTTCTTTCACCTTCGTAATATTGTTAAAATCAGGAACATCTTGTCTCAGAGTGATGCAGAAAAACTAATTCATGCATTTGTTACTTCAAGATTGGACTACTGTAATTCTTTATTATTGGGCTGTCCTACATATTCTCTGAAAAGCCTTCAGTTGATCCAAAATGCTGCAGCCAGAGTTTTGACGAGAACTAACAGCAGAGATCATATTTCTCCAGTTTTAGCTTCTCTTCATTGGCTCCCTGTTAAATTCAGAATAGAATTTAAGATTCTTCTCCTCACATATAAAGCTCTTAATGACCGAGCTCCATCATATCTTAAAGATCTCATTGTAAGATATTTTCCTAACAGAGCACTTCGTTCCCAAACTGCAGGTTTACTTGAGGTTCCCAGAGTTTCTAAAAGTAGAATGGGAGGCAGAGCCTTCAGTTATCAGGCCCCTCAATTGTGGAATAAGCTGCCAGTAAATGTCCGGGAAGCAGACACCCTTTCCACTTTTAAGACCAGGCTTAAAACTTTCCTTTTTGATAAAGCTTATAGTTAGGGATGGCTCAGGTGATCCTGAAACATCCCATAGTTAAGCTGCTATAGGCCTAGACTGCTGGGGGGCCTCATCTGTCACACCTTTCCTCACTTTACTCTCTTTATGTATATGTGATATTATTGTGGTCATTAACTCGTGTTTCCCTGTTCCAACAGATATCCTTTGAATGGTGTTACAGTGCCGCCGTCGCGGTGGCCCCCTGCCCCCCTCCCCCCCCCCTTTTTCTGTCTTCTCAAACCCCAGCTGGTGGAGGCGGATGGCCACCCTTCCTGAGTCTGGTTCTGCCAGAGGTTTCTTCCTGTTCAAAGGGAGTCGTTTCTCTCCACAGTCGCCTCAGGCACGCCGCTCAGGCCGGGAGATTGGACCGAAAAACAAAAAGTTTTCAGTGCAATCTGTTGGTTTTCTTAGCTAGGAAATTGTTTTTGAATTGGCTCTATATGAACGAATTGGATTATTTTATGAATTATGATTATTATTAATTAATTGAATTCCAATTGGCTTGAATTGGACTTACTATCTAAGTGCCTTGAGATGACATTTGTTGTATTTGGCGCTATATAAATAAAAATGAATTGAATTGAAATTTACGGCCTCTGACGATCAGGGAGAGGGAAGCTGTTCAGTGTGTTCTGTGTTCATTTAGTGGGCAGAACAGAAATCTGTAGCTGCTGAAATGAACTGAATTATTATCATTTGTCATTATCATAAGAGGTAACCTGTATCTTTAACCAAGGCTGTGTTGGAAACCGCCTACTACATACTACATACTACATACTGCATACTGCATACTCATCGATCAGACAGTATGCAGAGCGTTTACCCACAATGCATTTCGCTCCTGCCCGAGCCGAAATCAGCCGGCCTGAAGCTGATTTCTCTTAAGCTCTAAACTCTGTAAACTTTAGCAACATTTGACACATTTTCAGGAGAGAAAGTAGTCGTTTAGATCCCCAACGTGTTGAAAACCTGACAAAATACCGGCTGTTTACCATTTTGTTCCCACGAATTCGGCGCTACTAAAGCTAGCCGCAGTGAGCTAACGCACTTCCGGTTATTTTCACAAAATAAAATACCCGTTGCCTTTTATCATAGGGAAAGCCATTAGGATACAATTGGTGCTTTTGTTTTGAAAACAGGAAGTGAACCTACCCTTGTTGTAGCTAGCTTGAAACTGCCGTTTTGACAGGAAATGACGATCGGCGACGTCACGTTACGTTGCATCTTGGGTAGTTTGAGTACGAGTAGTAACCTCATGATGCATACCCAACATTTCGGAGAATCTAGTATGCATCCGGGAACTTAAAAAAGTTAAAGTTAGTATGAGTAGTGGGAGAAGTTTGGCGGTTTGGAACACAGCCATGGAGTCTCATACCAGTGTTTCTCGCAGCGCATTATAGTCAAGGGGGCCGCCTTAGCACACTCGCACTGCCGCCTTGCCAACGTTCGCAAATAAAAAAAAAAAAAAATTATTTTTTATTTTTTATTTTTTAAACCGAAGTAATAATGCTTTGCCAGGCTCATACATTAAAAGACAGCATTGATAACATTGAATTGCGACACCTACTGGTTGTTAATGTAAATAGTTAATAATGTAAATAAAAAAGTGTTACAGCTCTTAAACAGCTTCGTTATTGCTCTAACAGCCCCCCCACCCCCCCACCCCCCCCGTTCCAAGTAATCCCCCCCCCGGCCAACGACTCACCACCTTGACTAAGCAATTTCCTGCGGAAAACACTGCATACAGACTGTTACCGTGTTACACATGCAGCAGCATCATTTTGAGAAGTTTCATATTACATCTGTTACAGCTGGAGTCCAGTAAACCTTTGATAACGATGCATGTCTGTTCTAAGTGTTTCCACATCAGTTTCCACCCTGACGGCTGAGAGCTGAACACATGAAGGTTTCTGAGTGGAAGCATCAGGATCAGCTGTTGTTACAGGATGTTAAAATAATAAAGTTTATGATCATAAACATCAAACTGCAGCAGCAGAAACCTTCCTGACGTTTCTGTTTGGTTTGATTCACACAGAAAAATACACAAAAAGCCGCAAATGTCCTTTTATTAAAGATGAAGAGGAATACACGAGTTTCATTCTGGCCTGTGGAAATGAAACTGGAATAAAACTAAAGTCATTGTGTTCATTTTCCTCTCAGGACAGAGAAAAACTACCCGGTTTGTTTCAGTCTCCTGATAACAGGAACACCGTTAAAGGTTTTTATCCTGTTAATCAATACATCAGATCTCCGAAGATCAGTTTACAAATCATCATCCATCAGCTTTACACCCGATTATATATATATATATATATATATATATATATTATACTTTCTGTCAGAGAGAAAACTTGCCATTTATCATGGTGTGGTGCGTTCAGGGACACTAACGTAATGTGGTGTGTTCAGGGACACGCTGGGTGTAAAATAATGTGGTGTGTTCAGGGACACTCAGACTTCAGAGCTGTCGGTGAACATTAAAGAAATGTTATTTGGGTTTAATTTGGGTTGTGATGGTTTTTGTAGTTTTTGTAGTTTTTGGGTCGATCCTCTGAAACTGATTGAACCAGTTGCACAGAACACCTGAAGTTTTCTCCACGAGGAAAACGATCCCGACTTCCCCGAAGCTGAGGGGATCAGTTTGTTGAGGATAGATTAGGGACGTCAATCACAAGCTTTGGATCCCGGTCGAGACCTTTTTAACTGATCCACACCAGTGAGGACTCTGTGTGAACACAGTGAACCGGAGGTTCGGACTTCGGACCTCGTGGTTTCCTTTAAGCTGGTTGTTCACGTTTTTGTGCAACAGTTGAATGAATTAATTCTGTATGGAAGGTCGGAGGAGGGTTAGGATTAGGGAATGAAGGGGTCCTGATATTAAGCTCCTAAAGCTTTGATTCTGTATGTATTCTTAACTTCTGTTGGTTTTTTGGGATGAGATGGACCCGATAAGTATAAAATCTAAGCATTGTCCTAGGGTTAGGGTTATGAGAGGACTCAGGCTCCCAGGAGGTTAAGGTATTCTTAAATCAGACAAAAACTACTTTAAGAATGTTGTGTTAGGGTTAACCCTAACACAAGCTGGACTCTTCTCTTCTTAGCAGCCACTGACCAATCTCTCAACTACCTTTTTATGCTGAGATTTTAGAAAAAGTTGCAGCTGAGCAGCCCTGGACCTCTGCCTCTGATACCGCTGACCATCTCATTGGGTTTGTCAGCGTCTCGGAGGATGTTCTGTTCTGCTGATGCTGGACCGGACCTCACCTGGGTGGGTGCATCAGGGTCTGGTTCCCCTACTCTTCCACTTTTCTGTCCTACGGTGTCCCACAGGGTTCAGTTCTGGGGCCTTTATGGTTCCTGTTATATCCCTCTTTAAGGACGCGTCCTCCCACTATGCAGATGACACTCAGCTGGATTTCTCAACATGTTTCTCAGCTGCTCAGACTCTGTTAAAGTTGGATGTCTGAACTTAAGGTGCTTCATGCAACTGGATCCTGTTTGAATCATTTTTGACTTGATGCAACACAAACTTTTTTTTCAAGGACCTTCAACTCAAGAACCTGCCATTCAAGGCTGGTCACATCAGTCAGACAATCCAAGAGGACCCAGAGAGGGAAAGTTGGGGTGGTTGAAACGAGCTCACGGGCTTCGGCAGGATATCTGACACATGGTGACCCTTCCCTGACCCACAGGACACCTCAACATCTTCCACTCTTACCTGAATGCTTGTTTTTGTACTTTCAGCTCTAATAGGAGGACTCACTTAACCCCTGTTCTTGAAGCTCTTCATTGGCTACCAGTTTCCTCTTGGATAAATTTTTTAATTTTGGTTTTAACTTTCCGAGCATTGCATGGTCAGGCTCCACCTTACATCAGAGATCTGATCCAGTCTTTTACACCCCAGCTCGGGATCTGAGGTCTGTGGATCAGAACCTTCTGATGGTGCCGGACCAGAGGAGACCGATCCTTCCAGGCTTTGGAACGATCTTCCACTCATTCTTTTATATACAGCCATATAAATTCAGGCGTTAAGGGGTTAATTGTCTTGGGGGCTGCTATGATTGACACTGAGTTGCTTTGGCCTTTTTAAACTTGTACTTTTATGTACTTCTTAACTGTGTTTTTCTATTGTACCTGTAAAGCGCTTTGTGACCCTGGTCTGTGAAAGGCGCTGTACAAATAAAGATTACTAACTTACTTACTTCAGAATAGTTCTAACACCAATGATGATGATTAGGAAAATGATCGACGTGAAACATGAAATCAGGGTTCCTCTCTGTAAACTTTTTTTTGTGACAGTAATAAAACATATGAAGTATTGATATAATTCATGCACCAGTTCCTCGTCCTCTTGTGGGTCAGAACCTCCCGCAGATCAGCTCTGTGCTGCAGGCGTCGGTGAACAGCTGAAGTCACCGTCGTGCTCTGGAGATTGAACGCTCATCCACAGTTGGCAGTGTTGTTGATTATGAAGACCCCCCCCCTGGAAACGAAACACTGAAGCTAAACCCAACACTACGTTACTCCTGTTGGTCTCTAATGGAAACATGTAGAACAACGACACGTTAGAGGCATGCTTCCAGCTGTCGCCACAATGCCGGCTCGGCGTTCCCGCCGTGGAGAGCTGCTCCGTCTGAAAACACAAGGCTGCGGTATTCTAGCTTTTTACACTCCCGCAGGACGCAGAGAGAGGACGAACATGAACGAGCACACGAACAACGGCACCATTGAGTGTTTGAAGGGTGTCCGGACTGTGGTTGGGCCTACAGGTAAACCTCCGTTAGCTCCACACTACAAACAGCAGCAAAACAACGACGGCAGCAGGAGGGACGCCCGTCGCCTTTATCTGTCGTCCAGTTTGGGGGAGTCCACCGGCTCCTCGTCCTCCTCATCTTTAGCTCCAATCAGCCGCTGGCGGGCGAAGTCTTCGAAAATGATGTCGTCGTCACTGAGGGAGCAAGAAGGTGGTGGAGGTTAGTTCCAGGGAATGAAATCTCACACTAGATCATTTTTTTCACTCTCGTTCTATAATTTCCGAATGCTTAAACTCATGATTGGACCATAGCAGAGTGTCTGATCCCTCTCTGATTGTTAATTCGCTGGAAATGGCTTGTCATTACGTCAGTCGGTACTGAGGATGTAGGCTATGAATGAGATGTGGATTTAGGATTTGCAATGTCTAACTAGTCACCCTAAAATCGACTAGAATGGAAGAAATTGCATTTAAGAAATGCAAAATTTTCTAGAGGAAGGCCCCACACTCTGCACTATTGCATATTCATAAAATGTATACATGTATCTACATCATATCTACACAGATATATATATATCTGTACTGTGGAACAACTTCTGAGATGCGTGTCGCGAACCGACCCGCTGACATCTCACTCCAAGGTTTTTGGAAAAGTTGGCAACCCTGTAGTCCAGAGGGTGGGGGTAGAGTAAGCCTGCCAACAACCCCGACCAGTTTAACCGGCCTGCGGGCTTCTGTGCTTACTTTGACCATAAAATGGATCTTTACTCTGAGGTGCTTGTTTACGTGTGAAGAACTGGTTCCTGGTGGTTAAAGGGATAGTTCGCCTCTTTTGACATGAAGCTGTATGACATCCCACATCATATCAGGTGTCTACATGCACTTAATAAATCAGTCAGATTGTAATTTAGCCAATAATCCGATCCTTTCTGTGCCATGTGACCCCACTGAGTGGATCCGTCTGTAATCTGTTTGTTTTCTGCAGAAAGCCTGAGAGGCAAGCAGTGAAAAAGGGTTTGCTTTTGTTTTTCTGCCACAAGAGGGAGTCCCAGCTCACTTTGGACCATAGAAACCACAGGAGTCCTGGTGGCTCTTTGCCAGCCATCCGAAAACTGAGCTGAAAGCCACAACAACAAGAGTCTAAACTAAACCAAACTGCTGGGATGATTACAGCTAAACTAATGACTGAATGAAGCACTAAACAGTGCTGGTCAAAGCCAATCTGATTGATCTGGGATCGGCTTCCAAACATGTTCAACATAATGAAGGATGAGTCAGTTCCTAAAACTCATCTGAAGCAGAGAGAGGCTCAGGTAGTGAATATAACAGCTTTATGGGTCCTCTGACAGAGATCCTAAAACTCTGCACAGATGATGCTGCTGTGCACTGGAAAAAATAGTATATTTTTCTCATTGAGTGTCTCATTACACTTAATATGAGACACAACTGCCTAACAACTACTATTTCAGCCAGATATAGGGACTTGTTTGAAGACAATACATCTGGAATATCTTGTTAAATGAAAAAGTCTTGAAAACAAATAGTTTTGAGTCACATTTCACAGGAAACAAGCTTTTTTTTTTTATTTGAAGAGGTTTTTAATCTAATTTCAAGATCAATTTTATCTCAAAAGTTCTAAATATCACATTTTATTTCAAGAAATCTGGACAAGCCGATTTTCACTAGTTCCATTGGCAGATTTTTTTGCTTATTTCAAGCAAAAACATCTTTTATTTGTTGTTTTTTTACTTATTTTTGGAGGGGCATTTTTTCCAGTGTGGTTCACTGCAGATTCATATGACAGCAGTTTAAAGCAGCAGTCTGGTGTTAAACACCTGCTACCTTACCTCCTCTCCTCCCGTTTCTTCCTTGATTCTTCTGTGAGGAGAGGAGGTAAGGTTGTATAAATCATGAACTGAGGAGAGGGCCTGAATAGTTATGGGTTAGGGTCTCAGAGGAGGTGCTGCCTCAAAGGTGAAGCTGAAGGAAAACCGTCTCTGTACTCTGAGAAACACATCATAACGTCAGCTGAATGCAGTTTGAGAAGCAGACGACAAAGAGACGAGTGAAATCAATGTGTTGGGCCTCAGGAGGACTCATGTCTGCAGATTAGATCTGTGTCCCACTCTGTGGAGTCCAGAGTCAGATGAGAGGATAGATTTCATTCCTCTCACTCAGTGAAGAGGACCGGACGAGGCTGAGCTCAGCAGAAAGACACGAAGTAAGCGGAAACCATGAGCCGAGTCCGGTAGTTGCCTACATCTGCAGCCCGGTGTGTGTTCCTGATGAAACCCGGATGGTTCAGCTGCTCAGAACCAGCCTGACATGCAGTATAAGATGATGAGAGGAGCAGTTACAATTAGAGCTGGGCGAGTTAACTCGTTATTGTCGCGTTAACGAATTAATTATTTAACGCGCATTAACGCAGGTTTATTTTTTCCATTTTTAAAAACAAAAAAAAATAAAAATTTTGGGCGCTTTTGTGCCTTTAAAGGAAAGTTCAGAGAGACAGGAAGCAGGGGGCAGAGAGAGGGGGAACGACATGCAGCACAGGGCCGTCCGATGCGGGACTCGAACCGGGGCAGCTGCAGCGAGGACTGTAGCCACTACGCAACGGACCACCTGTTTTATTATTTATTTTATTATTGTAAAAGTATTTTGCGTACAAATGCGATTAATCGCAATAAATCAGGGAAATCATTCTATTAACCCATTTAGACCGGGAAAGCATTGCCGCATTTCTACCTTTAAAGCCGGGGGTGCTGTTGCGTTATTCTACCTTTAAGGCCGGGAAAGCGTACACGTCTTTTTCAGACGGGAGCGGTTGTGAGGAGTTTCTTGGCTTTGATGATGCTGATGAACGTGCTGACCCAATTGATGCAGATTTATGGCTAGCACATATGTTTGCAGATGACGATAACGACGAGGATGATTTTGAAGGGTTTGAATGTGAGTGGAAGACTGACAATTACCACCGTAATCGACGGAGAGATTTCAACCGCACACCAGGGGGGAAAGTGGATTTACCTGCAGATGCCACATCGTTGCAGGCTTTTAATCATATTTTAACTGAGGAGCTTTGGGCGCATCTCGTTTCCGAGAAGAATAGATACAGTGAGCAGGTACTTCAGACTCCAGCTCGAGCAAAGATGGCAAGGTGGTCACACGTAACTGTGCCGGAGATGACAACGTTTATTTTATAATGTGTATGGGCTCCTTGTGCTGCCAGTACGAAGAGATTACTGGCGATAAAATAAATAGATAAATAGATAAATAAATCATTTAAATATAAATGATCTAATTGGAAATAGTGCTGTTCCTGCACTTTACTTTTTACATTTTCTATTTTCGTGAAGGTGTATGTAAATAAACTCAATTTCCAAAGAAAGCCACAGGTGTAAGCTCTCCAATACTTTTTGGATTTTGTTTCTATCTGCTACAGAGGCTGAGAAATCAATCATTTGGTAGGCGTTGACACAATTACTGAATTTCCAGAAAAACTTCAGGTTTTAGGGGGTCTTTCTGAAATCGGCCGTAGGTTTTACAGGCATTCTGTTCCAGGCGTTTTAGGCCCAAATGGGTTAATTGCGATTAATCAGGGAAATCATGAGATTAATTAGATTAAACATGTTAATCGCTGCCCAGCCCTGGTTAGCTCGGTGTGGAACCCTTTAAGCTGCTGAATGAATCTCTGCTGACAGCAGGAAGGTTTCCCGTCTGAAGCCCATTTCCTGCAGCTCCCTCAGCATTAACGCGCATTAGGGCTGAAGCTCAGGAGACGCCTTCAGCCCCATTAATGCTGCACCAGGCGCAGAGGAAACCCTCTCTGCAGCCAGCGCTATCGATGAGGCCGCGAGCCACACGGGGCCAATCAGAGCGCAGCAGATGGCGAGGTGAGACGGAGGAGAGACGGCTGCTTACTTTGTGTCAAACTCGATCAGGTTCGTGTCGATCGGCGCCTCATCTGGAGCTGAAAGAGAAGGAGGGAAGAAGCTCACACACTGGAAACATTCAGAAGAACTGAACTAACTCTGGTTCTGCCTCAGATTCTGGGTTTATGTTCATGTTGGAACATGTTTCAGTGAATCTCTGCAGCTGTTACCATGGAAACATCTGCAGATATTCACTTTAAAGCTGCTCAGAACTGAACTAACTCTGGTTCTGCCTCAGATTCTGGGTTTATGTTCATGTTGGAACATGTTTCAGTGAATCTCTGCAGCTGTTACCATGGAAACATCTGCAGATATTCACTTTAAAGCTGCTCAGAACTGAACTAACTCTGGTTCTGCCTCAGATTCTGGGTTTATGTTCATGTTGGAACATGTTTCAGTGAATCTCTGCAGCTGTTACCATGGAAACATCTGCAGATATCCACTTTAAAGCTGCTCAGAACTGAACTAACTCTGGTTCTGCCTCAGATTCTGGGTTTATGTTCATGTTGGAACATGTTTCAGTGAATCTCTGCAGCTGTTACCATGGAAACATCTGCAGATATTCACCTTAAAGCTGCTCAGAACTGAACTATCTCTGGTTCTGCTGTTAGGAAATGATTGTCTTTGATAGATCATTCATCATGAGGGAGTTGAAGGTGACTCACCGTCTCTGTAGATGGATTCCTCTAACGGCTTTGGGTGCATTAATGTGAAGGGCAGTTCGACGGAGATTTCGCTGGAAAACAGACCACAGGTCAGAGATGCTGGATTAATCCTCAGCGGCTTCATTTAAACTTGTTTATTTGTGTGTGACTGGATAACTGCCGCCACAGCGGGGGGGTTTGTGTCGGTGTTTTCATCCATGACAGAACATTAAAGCTTACCTGGCAGCCAGATCTCCAAGGAGCCTGAAATAAATGAACATTCAACAGGTTCAGTTTCACGGCAGCAGAAGAGCATCTCCTCTTATTTCTCCTGATAAGATCATTAAATCATTAACAGCTCCCTGTTGATGCAGTTTTACTGAATGAGTCCCCCCTGCTGAGGAGCAACTAAGTTAAAGGAGACATATTTTACCTCTTTAAACAAGTTAGAATTGGTCTATTGGTCTATACAAAACATGTTCATGAAGTTCTTTGCACAAAATCACTCACATAAAGAGATTTCACCAGCTCTATTCTTGCCAGTTTCAGTCTCTCCCAAATTGAGCCGTTTAAAGGGCTCTGTCACTTTTATGCAAATAAGCTGTTGCTGGCCCCGCCCCGCTCATGAGAAGCCTCCGGCTGCGTGCACTGTTTACCCTTTTGTTTTGAGGGTCCAAAAGGTACATATATGTACTACTCAAGTGGTAAAAGGTACATATATGTACTACTCAAGTGGTAAAAGGTACATATATGTACCTTTTTTTCTACATGCTGGGGTACAATAGACAGTCTGTGTTAGGCTACTTCAGTATAAGGGTACAAAACTATACCTTCAGAGGGTACTGCCCCAGTGACAAGCCATCGTACCCCTAAAGGTACAATTCTGTACTTTATTTTCTGAGAGTGTATTTTTAAACTGTTTTTTTAAATTCTTAGATTGTTTATAATTGTATAAACATTTTTATTGGTGACCGCGGCGACAGCAGCGCGAGGTCCCGCTGAGCTGAAGGCGAGCCTCGGTCCCCCGGCAGGCTTCCACATGTTCACTGCCTGGATGGGTTCACCACTTCTCTCATGGACAGGAAATAAGTGTTTTCTCAACAGCGGGACCTCGCGCTGCTGTCGCCGCGGTCACCTGTCTGCTGGTGGCCTGGAGACGTGCTCACTGGCGGACACCAGAAGGAGCTGCCGGCTGCAGGGGGCGCGGATGTTTTCTCAACTTATTTCAGGCGGCTGGCAGGGAGAGGAGAGCGGCCCGGCGCAGAGGAGCGCTCCCCCCTCGGCCCCGGTGGAGCAGCTCACACAGGCTGACCTCGTGGCTGTGAAAACCACCGGCAGAGACTGGAGCTGCTGCTGGACACCTGGGTCTCCAGAAACACACCACAGGTGCAGCCAACAACACGACACTTCATGTGTGATTTTCCTTTCGTAGCCATTGTGCTCGATGCTCGATACAAGATGGCGGATCTTCAACTAATGTAGAGGGTGGGGAGTGGGTGGGGACTCGACAGGTATATGCAAATTCCCCTATTGTGTCGTCACAATAGGGGAGCCATCCAAATGGCTCACAGCAGCATTTTTTTCTTGACACCAAAGTCTTTCTACTGACCTACAGAAAATGGATGGATGGGTTTTTTTCACGCTTGGAGTGTTTAAAGGAACAGTAGAGGCCCAAATATGAACACAAAGACCTGCAAAAAGTGAGTTTTGCATAATATGTCCCCTTTAAGAGTTAACTGTAACTACTGTTAAACACTCAGAAAGGATAAAAACGGCTTCAGGCCACAACACGATGCCAAGGAGGAAAGACATCAGCAACGATCTGAAAGAAGCAGCTGCTGCTGCCCATCAGTCTGGGAAGGGTTATAAGGCCATTTCCAAACTATCTGGAGTCCATCGTTCTACATCAATGATCATTAGGGCTGGGCGCGTTGACTCATTATTATCCCGTTAACTCGTTATTATCGAGTTAGCTCGTTATTATCGCGTTAGCTCGTTATTATCGCGTTAGCTCTTTATTATCGCGTTAGCTCGTTATTATCCCGTTAACTCGTTATTATCGAGTTAGCTCGTTATTATCGCGTTAGCTCGTTATTATCGCGTTAGCTCGTTATTATCCCGTTAACTCGTTATTATCGAGTTAGCTCGTTATTATCGCGTTAACTTGTTATTATGCCGTTAACTCGTTATTATCCCGTTAACTCGTTATTATCGCGTTAACTCTTTATTATCGCGTTAGCTCGTTATTATCGCGTTAGCTCGTTATTATCGCGTTAGCTCGTTATTATCCCGTTAGCTCGTTATTATCGCGTTAGCTCGTTATTATCGCGTTAACTCGTTATTATTGCGTTAACTCGTTATTATCGCGTTAACTCGTTATTATGCCGTTAACTCGTTATTATGCCGTTAACTCGTTATTATCCCGTTAACTCGTTATTATCGCGTTAGCTCGTTATTATCCCGTTAACTCGTTATTATCGCATTAGCTCGTTATTATCGCGTAAGCTCGTTATTATCCCGTTAACTCGTTATTATCGCGTTAGCTTGTTATTATCCCGTTAACTCGTTATTATCGCATTAGCTCGTTATTATCCCGTTAACTCGTTATTATCGCATTAGCTCGTTATTATCGCGTTAACTCGTTATTATCGCATTAGCTCGTTATTATCCCGTTAACTCGTTATTATCGCGTTAGCTTGTTATTATCCCGTTAACTCGTTATTATCGCATTAGCTCGTTATTATCCCGTTAACTCGTTATTATCGCATTAGCTCGTTATTATCGCGTAAGCTCGTTATTATCCCGTTAACTCGTTATTATCGCGTTAGCTTGTTATTATCCCGTTAACTCGTTATTATCGCATTAGCTCGTTATTATCCCGTTAACTCGTTATTATCGCATTAGCTCGTTATTATCCCGTTAACTCGTTATTATCGCATTAGCTCGTTATTATCGCGTTCGCTCGTTATTATCGCGTTAGCTTGTTATTATCGCGTTAGCTTGTTACTATCCCGTTAACTCGTTATCGTCGCGTTAACTCGTTATTATCCCGTTAACTCGTTATTATCGCGTTAGCTTGTTATTATCCCGTTAACTCGTTATTATCGCTTTAGCTCGTTATTATCGCGTTTGCTCGTTATTATTGCGTTAACTAGCTAATTATTTAATGTGATAAATATTTTATCTTGCATTAACGCAGTTTATTTTATTATTATTATTATTTTAATTTATTTTATTCTGTAAAAGTCTGCTGCTCACAGGCTTTTATTTTGTAAAAGTCTGTTTCTCACAGGCTTTTATTTTGTAAAAGTCTGTTTCTCACAGGCTTTTATTTTGTAAAAGTCTGTTGCTCACAGGCTTTTATTTTGTAAAAGTCTGCTGCTCACAGGCTTTTATTTTGTAAAAGTCTGTTTCTCACAGGCTTTTATTTTGTAAAAGTCTGTTGCTCACAGGCTTTTATTTTGTAAAAGTCTGCTGCTCACAGGCTTTTATTTTGTAAAAGTCTGTTTCTCACAGGCTTTTATTTTGTAAAAGTCTGTTGCTCACAGGCTTTTATTTTGTAAAAGTCTGTTGCTCACAGGCTTTTATTTTGTAAAAGTCTGCTGCTCACAGGCTTTTATTTTGTAAAAGTCTGCTGCTCACAGGCTTTTATTTTGTAAAAGTCTGCTGCTCACAGGCTTTTATTTTGTAAAAGTCTGCTGCTCACAGGCTTTTATTTTGTAAAAGTCTGTTGCTCACAGGCTTTTATTCTGTAAAAGTCTGTTGCTCACAGGCTTTTATTTTGTAAAAGTCTGTTGCTGTCTGCTGTGGAACAGGAAAAGAAAGTAATCGGCGGATCCACCAAACATGGAGAAGGGTACGGAACTTTTACTCGGCCATTTTCATGTTAAAGTTCTTCCAGACGGCGGAGTCGACAGAACCAAAGTCATCTGTAAACACAGCCAAGTTGAATTGTCTTCTCAGCGCAGTAGTTCCAGTCTAAAATATCACTTAAAGGCAAAACACACAACTGATAGCAGCAAGTCATTCAAGGAAACAGACAGTGGAGCGAGGCTTCTACATAAAAACTACAGAAAGATGCTGATGTTAAAAGTGTGTTTGCACAACAAATGTTATGGCACTTTCATTCATATGGCAGCACATTTAAAATAAAGCTAAATGCTAAAAGCTATACGCTACTTTTGGATTAATTTTGGGATTCTGCGTACAAATGAGATTAATCGTGATTAATCAGGGAAATCATGTGATTAATTAGATTAAACATGTTAATCGTTGCCCAGCCCTAATGATCATTTTTATGAAACATAACATGTAATTCATAAAGAAACAACAAAAACACTGAGTCTCTTCAGAGGGCAGCAACAGAAGAGCTGTTTATGTGTGAGGTCACCTCATTAATTTATTCTTCCAGCTCACAGGTGATCAAATGAACAGGAAACACTGAAATAAAGCGCAGCTGCATTTAAATGGATGCATAATAAATAATAAATGGATGCTAAATGGTTTCATGAGGAGCAGAAGCGATATACCGACCCGCCTCGCGACACCACCAGCTTCACTTTGACTTTGTAGGACACGATGATGCCCAGGATCTCCTTATTGGCTCCTTCTCTCAGGCTGCTCGGGAGGAAAAGCAGAAAGTCACACATGGACAACCTCGTCTCTGAGTGGTAGTGAAGGCATTGTGTGCAGGACTCACAGTGTGCTGGAGGCCAGGTTGGTGTCCTCGTGCTTCAGTTTGCCATCCAGAGCCAGGCCTCGCTTCTCTCGGTTGTTGGCCAGAAACGGGGTGAGGGTGAAAACTTTGCAGAAGGTCGAACTGGGAGCAACAACGTCACTGAGCACAGAAAAATATTGCATATATTAGCTGTCGTTTTTATAGGCTGGATCTTCCCCAAAAAGAGATTTTCCCCAAGTGTATAAATCTCCCTGAATTTAAGTTTAAGTCCTTTTTTAAAGCCTTTTCCAAGCAGAATCCCTCAGATTAGACTCAAAATATCCAGATATGAGGCCAAAACATCCAGATATGAGGCCAAAATATCCACATATGAGCCCAAAACATCCAGATATGAGGCCAAAACATCCAGATATGAGGTCAAAACATCCAGATATGAACCCAAAACATCCAGATATGAGGCCAAAATATCCAGATATGAGCCCAAAATATCCAGATATGAGGCCAAAACATCCAGATATGAGGCCAAAATATCCAGATATGAGCCCAAAACATCCAGATATGAGCCCAAAACATCCAGATATGAGCCCAAAATATCCAGATATGAGGCCAAAACATCCAGATATGAGCCCAAAATATCCAGATATGAGCCCAAAATTTCCAGATATAAGCCCAAAATATCCAGATATGAGCCCAAAACATCCAGATATGAGGCCAAAACATCCAGATATGAGCCCAAAATATCCAGATATGAGGCCAAAATATCCAGATATGAGCCCAAAACATCCAGATATGAGGCCAAAACATCCAGATATGAGGCCAAAACATCCAGATATGAGGCCAAAACATCCAGATATGAGGCCAAAATATCCAGATATGAGGTCAAAATATCCAGATATGAGGCCAAAATATCCAGAAATGAGGCCAACATATCCAGATATGAGGCCAAAATATCCAGATATGAGCCCAAAACATCCAGATATGAGGCCAAAACATCCAGATATGAGGCCAAAACATCCAGATATGAGGCCAAAATATCCAGATATGAGGCCAAAATATCCAGATATGAGGTCAAAATATCCAGATATGAGGCCAAAATATCCAGAAATGAGGCCAAAATATCCAGATATGAGGCCAAAATATCCAGATATGAGGCCAAAATATCCAGCTGAACCTGCAGCTGAACCTGCAGCTGAACCTGCAGCTGAACCTGCAGCTGAACCTGAGGCTGAACCTGAGGCTGAACCTGCAGCTGAACCTGCAGCTGAACCTGCAGCTGAACCTGAGGCTGAACCTGCAGCTGAACCTGAGGCTGAACCTGCGGCTGAACCTGCAGCTGAACCTGAGGCTGAACCTGCAGCTGAACCTGAGGCTGAACCTGCAGCTGAACCTGAGGCTGAACCTGCAGCTGAACCTGCAGCTGAACCTGCAGCTGAACCTGCAGCTGAACCTGCAGCTGAACCTGCAGCTGAACCTGCAGCTGAACCTGAGGCTGAACCTGCAGCTGAACCTGCAGCTGAACCTGAGGCTGAACCTGCAGCTGAACCTGCAGCTGAACCAGCAGCTGAACCTGAGGCTGAACCTGCAGCTGAACCTGCAGCTGAACCTGCAGCTGAACCTGCAGCTGAACCTGCAGCTGAACCTGAGGCTGAACCTGCAGCTGAACCTGCAGCTGAACCTGCAGCTGAACCTGAGGCTGAACCTGCAGCTGAACCTGCAGCTGAACCTGAGGCTGAACCTGAGGCTGAACCTGCAGCTGAACCTGCAGCTGAACCTGCAGCTGAACCTGAGGCTGAACCTGCAGCTGAACCTGAGGCTGAACCTGCAGCTGAACCTGCAGCTGAACCTGCAGCTGAACCTGAGGCTGAACCTGCAGCTGAACCTGCGGCTGAACCTGAGGCTGAACCTGCAGCTGAACCTGAGGCTGAACCTGCAGCTGAACCTGAGGCTGAACCTGCAGCTGAACCTGCAGCTGAACCTGCAGCTGAACCTGCAGCTGAACCTGCAGCTGAACCTGAGGCTGAACCTGCAGCTGAACCTGCAGCTGAACCTGAGGCTGAACCTGAGGCTGAACCTGCAGCTGAACCTGCAGCTGAACCTGAGGCTGAACCTGCAGCTGAACCTGCAGCTGAACCTGAGGCTGAACCTGAGGCTGAACCTGAGGCTGAACCTGAGGCTGAACCTGCAGCTGAACCTGCAGCTGAACCTGCAGCTGAACCTGCAGCTGAACCTGAGGCTGAACCTGCAGCTGAACCTGCAGCTGAACCTGCAGCTGAACCTGAGGCTGAACCTGCAGCTGAACCTGAGGCTGAACCTGCAGCTGAACCTGCAGCTGAACCTGAGGCTGAACCTGCAGCTGAACCTGCAGCTGAACCTGCAGCTGAACCTGAGGCTGAACCTGCAGCTGAACCTGAGGCTGAACCTGCAGCTGAACCTGAGGCTGAACCTGCAGCTGAACCTGCAGCTGAACCTGAGGCTGAACCTGAGGCTGAACCTGCAGCTGAACCTGCAGCTGAACCTGAGGCTGAACCTGCAGCTGAACCTGCAGCTGAACCTGAGGCTGAACCTGCAGCTGAACCTGCAGCTGAACCTGCAGCTGAACCTGCAGCTGAACCTGCAGCTGAACCTGAGGCTGAACCTGCAGCTGAACCTGAGGCTGAACCTGCAGCTGAACCTGCAGCTGAACCTGAGGCTGAACCTGCAGCTGAACCTGCAGCTGAACCTGCAGCTGAACCTGCAGCTGAACCTGCAGCTGAACCTGCAGCTGAACCTGCAGCTGAACCTGAGGCTGAACCTGCAGCTGAACCTGCAGCTGAACCTGAGGCTGAACCTGAGGCTGAACCTGCAGCTGAACCTGCAGCTGAACCTGCAGCTGAACCTGCAGCTGAACCTGCAGCTGAACCTGAGGCTGAACCTGCAGCTGAACCTGCAGCTGAACCTGCAGCTGAACCTGAGGCTGAACCTGAGGCTGAACCTGCAGCTGAACCTGCAGCTGAACCTGAGGCTGAACCTGCAGCTGAACCTGCAGCTGAACCTGAGGCTGAACCTGAGGCTGAACCTGCAGCTGAACCTGCAGCTGAACCTGAGGCTGAACCTGAGGCTGAACCTGAGGCTGAACCTGCAGCTGAACCTGCAGCTGAACCTGAGGCTGAACCTGCAGCTGAACCTGAGGCTGAACCTGCAGCTGAACCTGAGGCTGAACCTGCAGCTGAACCTGAGGCTGAACCTGCAGCTGAAACTGCAGCTGAACCTGCAGCTGAACCTGCAGCTGAACCTGCAGCTGAACCTGAGGCTGAACCTGTAGCTGAACCTGCAGCTGAACCTGAGGCTGAACCTGAGGCTGAACCTGAGGCTGAACCTGAGGCTGAACCTGCAGCTGAACCTGCGGCTGAACCTGAGGCTGAACCTGCAGCTGAACCTGCAGCTGAACCTGCAGCTGAACCTGCAGCTGAACCTGCAGCTGAACCTGAGGCTGAACCTGAGGCTGAACCTGCAGCTGAACCTGCAGCTGAACCTGAGGCTGAACCTGCAGCTGAACCTGCAGCTGAACCTGCAGCTGAACCTGAGGCTGAACCTGAGGCTGAACCTGCAGCTGAACCTGCAGCTGAACCTGCAGCTGAACCTGCAGCTGAACCTGAGGCTGAACCTGCAGCTGAACCTGAGGCTGAACCTGCAGCTGAACCTGCAGCTGAACCTGAGGCTGAACCTGAGGCTGAACCTGCAGCTGAACCTGCAGCTGAACCTGAGGCTGAACCTGCAGCTGAACCTGCAGCTGAACCTGAGGCTGAACCTGCAGCTGAACCTGCAGCTGAACCTGCAGCTGAACCTGAGGCTGAACCTGCAGCTGAACCTGAGGCTGAACCTGCAGCTGAACCTGCAGCTGAACCTGAGGCTGAACCTGCAGCTGAACCTGCAGCTGAACCTGAGGCTGAACCTGCAGCTGAACCTGCAGCTGAACCTGAGGCTGAACCTGAGGCTGAACCTGCAGCTGAACCTGCAGCTGAACCTGCAGCTGAACCTGAGGCTGAACCTGCAGCTGAACCTGAGGCTGAACCTGCAGCTGAACCTGCAGCTGAACCTGCAGCTGAACCTGAGGCTGAACCTGAGGCTGAACCTGCAGCTGAACCTGCAGCTGAACCTGCAGCTGAACCTGCAGCTGAACCTGAGGCTGCCATTGCTGTCCTGAGAATCAGTTTGTGTTTGCAGAGTGAAATGAGTGAATGGAACTCACTCTGACTCCTCCACAGCCACTGGGCATTTGTACTGAGCTGTGTTGAACAGGCAGATGTCTGCATACTGTCGCACTGCAGACACAAAGCAGAGTTAACCACAAACACACAGCAGAGAACACACAGCAGAGAGGCAGCGCTGAAACCCTACGCACCCGAGATCTTCATCTTCTTCACCGTCTTGTTGGTGTTGTTGGTGACATGAACGTTGACGCTGATGGGCTCTCCGTGGTAATAAATCTGAGAGAGAGCAGACACAGGAGCTCAGAACATCTGGACCAGGAGCTCAGAACATCTGGACCTGGAGCTCAGAACATCTGAACCAGGAGCTCAGAACATCTGGACCAGGAGCTCAGAACATCTGGACCAGGAGCTCAGAACATCTGAACCAGGAGCTCAGAACATCTGGACCAGGAGCTCAGAACATCTGGACCTGGAGCTCAGAACATCTGGACCAGGAGCTCAGAACATCTGGACCTGGAGCTCAGAACATCTGGACCTGGAGCTCAGAACATCTGGACCAGGAGCTCAGAACATCTGGACCAGGAGCTCAGAACATCTGGACCAGGAGCACCTCTCATCCAAAAAGCTTCTTCATCCAGCAGTATGTAGTATGCAGTATTTAGTATTTAGTATGCAGTATGTAGTATGCAGTATGTAGTATGCAGTATGCAGTATGTAGTATGCAGTATGTAGTATGCAGTATGTAGTATGTAGTATGCAGTAAGCAGTATACAGTATGTAGTATGCAGTATGCAGTATGTAGTATGCAGTATGTAGTATGTAGTATGCAGTATGCAGTATGTAGTATGCAGTATGCAGTATGCAGTATGTAGTATACAGTATGTAGTATGTAGTATGCAGTATGCAGTATACAGTATGTAGTATGCAGTATGCAGTATGCAGTATGGAAGTATGCATTATGCAGTATGTAGTATGCAGTATGCAGTATGTAGTATGCAGTATGCAGTATGCATTATGTAGTATGCAGTATGCAGTATACAGTATGTAGTATGCAGTATGTAGTATGTAGTATGCAGTATGTAGTATACAGTATGTAGTATGTAGTATGCAGTATGTAGTATGCAGTATGTAGTATACAGTATGTAGTATGTAGTATGCAGTATGTAGTATGCAGTATGTAGTATGCATTATGCAGTATGTAGTATGCAGTATGCAGTATGTAGTATGCAGTATGCAGTATGCATTATGTAGTATGCAGTATGCAGTATACAGTATGTAGTATGCAGTATGTAGTATGTAGTATGTAGTATGTAGTATGCAGTATGTAGTATGCAGTATGCAGTACGTAGTATGTAGTATGCAGTATGCAGTATGTAGTATGCAGTATGCAGTATGTAGTATACAGTATGTAGTATGTAGTATGTAGTATGCAGTATGCAGTATGTAGTATGCAGTATGTAGTATGCAGTATGCAGTATGTAGTATACAGTATGTAGTATGTAGTATGCAGTATGTAGTATGCAGTATGCAGTATGTAGTATACAGTATGTAGTATGTAGTATGCAGTATGTAGTATGTAGTATGTAGTATGCAGTATGTAGTATGCAGTATGCAGTATGTAGTATGCAGTATGTAGTATGCAGTATGCAGTATGTAGTATACAGTATGTAGTATGTAGTATGCAGTATGTAGTATGCAGTATGCAGTATGTAGTATGCAGTATGTAGTATACAGTATGTAGTATGTAGTATGCAGTATGTAGTATGCAGTATGTAGTATGCATTATGCAGTATGTAGTATGCAGTATGCAGTATGTAGTATGCAGTATGCAGTATGTAGTATGCAGTATGTAGTATGCAGTATGCAGTATGCAGTATGCAGTATACAGTATGTAGGTTGCAGTATGCAGTATGTAGTATGTAGTATGCAGTATACAGTATGTAGTATGTAGTATGCAGTATGGAAGTATGCATTATGCAGTATGTAGTATGCAGTATGCAGTATGTAGTATGCAGTATGCAGTATGCATTATGTAGTATGCAGTATGCAGTATACAGTATGTAGTATGCAGTATGTAGTATGTAGTATGCAGTATGTAGTATACAGTATGTAGTATGTAGTATGCAGTATGTAGTATGCAGTATGTAGTATACAGTATGTAGTATGTAGTATGCAGTATGTAGTATGCAGTATGTAGTATGCATTATGCAGTATGTAGTATGCAGTATGCAGTATGTAGTATGCAGTATGCAGTATGCATTATGTAGTATGCAGTATGCAGTATACAGTATGTAGTATGCAGTATGTAGTATGTAGTATGTAGTATGCAGTATGTAGTATGCAGTATGCAGTACGTAGTATGTAGTATGCAGTATGTAGTATGCAGTATGCAGTATGTAGTATACAGTATGTAGTATGTAGTATGTAGTATGCAGTATGCAGTATGTAGTATGCAGTATGTAGTATGCAGTATGCAGTATGTAGTATACAGTATGTAGTATGTAGTATGCAGTATGTAGTATGCAGTATGCAGTATGTAGTATACAGTATGTAGTATGTAGTATGCAGTATGTAGTATGTAGTATGTAGTATGCAGTATGCAGTATGTAGTATGCAGTATGCAGTATGTAGTATACAGTATGTAGTATGTAGTATGCAGTATGTAGTATGCAGTATGCAGTATGTAGTATGCAGTATGTAGTATACAGTATGTAGTATGTAGTATGCAGTATGTAGTATGCATTATGCAGTATGTAGTATGCAGTATGCAGTATGTAGTATGCAGTATGCAGTATGCAGTATGCAGTATGCAGTATACAGTATGTAGGTTGCAGTATGCAGTATGTAGTATGTAGTATGCAGTATGTAGTATGCAGTATACAGTATGTAGTATGTAGTATGCAGTATGTAGTATGTAGTATGCAGTATGTAGTATGTAGTATGCAGTATGTAGTATGTAGTATGCAGTATACAGTATGTAGTATGTAGTATGCAGTATGTAGTATGCAGTATGCAGTATGTAGTATGTAGTATGCAGTATGTAGTATGTAGTATGCAGTATGTAGTATGCAGTATGCAGTATACAGTATGCAGTATACAGTATGTAGTATGCAGTATGTAGTATGCAGTATACAGTATGTAGTATGCAGTATGTAGTATGCAGTATGTAGTATGCAGTATACAGTATGTAGTATGCAGTATGCAGTATACAGTATGTAGTATGCAGTATGCAGTATGTAGTATGCAGTATGCAGTATACAGTATGTAGTATGCAGTATGCAGTATACAGTATGTAGTATGCAGTATGCAGTATACAGTATGTAGTATGCAGTATGTAGTATGCAGTATGTAGTATGCAGTATACAGTATGCAGTATGTAGTATGCAGTATACAGTATGTAGTATGCAGTATGCAGTATACAGTATGTAGTATGCAGTATGTAGTATGCAGTATACAGTATGTAGTATGCAGTATGCAGTATACAGTATGTAGTATGCAGTATGCAGTATGTAGTATGCAGTATGTAGTATGCAGTATGCAGTATACAGTATGTAGTATGCAGTATGCAGTATGTAGTATGTAGTATGCAGTATGCAGTATACAGTATGTAGTATGCAGTATGCAGTATGTAGTATGCAGTATGCAGTATGTAGTATGCAGTATGCAGTATGCAGTACACAGTATGCAGTATGTAGTATGTAGTATGTAGTATGCAGTATGCAGTATGTAGTATGCAGTATGCAGTATACAGTATGCAGTATGCAGTATGTAGTATGCAGTATGCAGTATGCAGTATGTAGTATGCAGTATGTAGTATGCAGTATGCAGTATGTAGTATGCAGTATGCAGTATGTAGTATGCAGTATGTAGTATGCAGTATGCAGTATACAGTATGCAGTATGCAGTATGCAGTATGCAGTATACAGTATGCAGTATGCAGTATGTAGTATGCAGTATGTAGTATGCAGTATGCAGTATGTAGTATGCAGTATGCAGTATACAGTATGCAGTATGCAGTATGCAGTATGCAGTATACAGTATGCAGTATGCAGTATGTAGTATGCAGTATGTAGTATGCAGTATGCAGTATGTAGTATGCAGTATGCAGTATACAGTATGCAGTATGCAGTATGTAGTATGCAGTATGTAGTATGCAGTATGCAGTATACAGTATGCAGTATGCAGTATGCAGTATGCAGTATGCAGTATACAGTATGCAGTATGCAGTATGTAGTATGCAGTATGTAGTATGCAGTATGCAGTATGTAGTATGCAGTATGCAGTATACAGTATGCAGTATGCAGTATGTAGTATGCAGTATGTAGTATGTAGCATGCAGTATGCAGTATGTAGTATGTAGTATGTAGTATGCAGTATGTAGTATGTAGCATGCAGTATGTAGTATGCAGTATGCAGTATACAGTATGCAGTATGCAGTATGTAGTATGCGGTTTGGAACAAAGCCTTGGTCCAGCTTCTCCCTCTAACCTTTAGGTTTAGCTTCCCTAATGCTTTCGGGCGGCTGCATCAGCTGTTACCTCCTTGTCCAGAGAGGCTTCCAGGTGCAGAGGTTTGTCCGACATCAGGAACTGCCTGGTGGTCTCTGCCGTCGGCTGGGGTCCGGGCTTCTCCGGAGCGTACTGCACCTTCCTGATCACCAGCCGGACCGAGTTCCTGCAACAACAACACGACTCTAACTCTGAGGATTACAAACGTTTAAAAAAAGGATCTGCTGCAGCCTGCGGTGGGTTGATCCACTGCTGACGCACCAGGACTCCACTTTCATCCATAATACATGTCTTTAGCTGACTCACTTTTACCTTTTGTGGATCTTTTCTTCAACATTTTCTGCACAGAAAGCTTTGACCTCGAAGTCGACTCCACACGCCTGCAGACAGCAGCAGAATCACGTCACATTTCTGCCCTCAGGTGAGCGTGAAAGATGCTGTTTGTGTCGGGAACTGTTACCTTCCCCGTGTCCTCCGGGCCCGGCTGCAGGGTGACGGAGCACGGCAGGTTCAGGGGAATCTGAAATATTCAAACACATCCTGAAACATTTAGGACTCAGGAGAGCAGAGACATGTTTCCTGATCACGACTTTCTGTCTTTTCTCTTTCCTTTCTGAGGATGGATGTTTTTCATCCATCCATCATAACCATCCAGACAGTTTGAACACGTCGTCTCTCTCTGTTCGGGGGATTCTTTCATTTTCTGACCTTGGGGTGACCTTTAACCTTTAACATGCTAACTGAGGCCGGCAGAGTCTGAGATGTAGCTCTTGGGTTTCTGACCTTGGGGTGACCTTTAACCTTTAACATGCTAACTGAGGCCGGCAGAGTCTGAGATGTAGCTCTTGGGTTTCTGACCTTGGGGTGACCTTTAACCTTTAACATGCTAACTGAGGCCCGCGGAGTCTGAGATGTGGCTCTTGGGTTTCTGAGCTTGGGGTGACCTTTAACCTTTAACATGCTAACTGAGGCCCGCAGAGTCTGAGATGTGGCTCTTGGGTTTCTGACCTTGGGGTGACCTTTAACCTTTAACATGCTAACTGAGGCCTGCAGAGTCTGAGATGTAGCTCTTGGGTTTCTGACCTTGGGGTGACCTTTAACCTTTAACATGCTAACTGAGGCCCGCGGAGTCTGAGATGTGGCTCTTGGGTTTCTGAGCTTGGGGTGACCTTTAACCTTTAACATGCTAACTGAGGCCCGCAGAGTCTGAGATGTGGCTCTTGGGTTTCTGACCTTGGGGTGACCTTTAACCTTTAACATGCTAACTGAGGCCTGCAGAGTCTGAGATGTAGCTCTTTGGGTTTCTGACCTTGGGGTGACCTTTAACCTTTAACATGCTAACTGAGGCCTGCAGAATCTGAGATGTAGCTCTTGGGTTTCTGACTTTGGGGTGACCTTTAACCTTTAACATGCTAACTGAGGCCCGCAGAGTCTGAGATGTAGCTCTTGGGTTTCTGACCTTGGGGTGACCTTGCTGGGACGTCCACTCCTGGGAACATAGACAGCTGTCCTGAATGTTTTCCACTTTGTCTCCCAGCTATTGGGTTTTAACTGTTTTTACAGCTTATTTCTTCATATTAAAGAGGCAACAAAACAATGAAAACTTGAGGGACAACATTGAAAATAAGTCAACAGATTAATTCTAATATATTGCATATATTGTACATCTGCAGATGTGTTTGAGAGTTTTCAACCTCCAAATGAATGATGGCTGAGTCTCTACCATTAAATTCTCTGTCCACCTTTTCTAACCTTTTACTGATCTAAGTGCCTTGAGATGACATTTGTTGTATTTGGCGCTATATAAATAAAATTGAACTGAATTGGGTCGGTGTGGAGCGGTACCTCGAAGGTGAATGGGTAGGCATGTTCTCCCAGTTTTTTAATCAGGCGTTCCTGGAGACGAGTCAGACTCTTCTTCTCTTCAGGCAGCGGAGGAAACGCCTGGACATTCGCCACAAACAGGTCCTTCCTGAACGTCAACCCCAGGACGTCCAAATCCTCCCGACCGTAACGGAACGCGCAGGTCAGAGTCACGAAAACTGAGGATGAAGATCCACAGAACCACATCCAGTTAGAGGATTAATCAGAATCAGTTTCATTTAACACGATAAACTGAAAAGATTAAAAGCTCCAGGATGCTGCCCTGAGGAACCCCAAATAAGGCAAGGCAAGTTTATCTGTACAGCAAAATTCAACAACAAGGCGATTCAAAGTGTTTTACAGAGACATTAAAACAGTAGAAATAAAAAGCATGATTTAAATTTTAAACAAAAAAGTTAGAAATAAGAACAATAGATAAAATCAGGAGTTAAAATGTGATTAAGTTTTGAAACTAAAGCTTCAGATTTGGAGCTTTATTCAGATGCAGCTGAAAATGGGTGTGTCTTCAGCCTGGACTTAAACACACTGGCCCTCATTTATCAAACTTGCGTAAGACGAAAAACGTGCATAGGTCGTGTGTACGTTCTTTTCTGCGCAAAGGTTGGCATTTATCAAATCCATCGTGAGCGCAGGAAAGATGAAATCGCCACGACAGGTCTGAAGCCGTTTACGCACTTTTCCATTTTGACTTGCGGTGACTGCAATAGCATACATAAACAGCAGCGTCACTAGTGCGTGCCTCATGAGTCGCAACAAATCCCTAGGTTAAAATTACTGACTTATCACTTCAAAGAAGGCCCATGTTTTATTTGACTTCAACATAAATATAAACATAAACGCAAATTAAATAAATAAAAAAATTAAACAAGTACAACTCCGTAATTGGAAGAGTGATGGCTCATTATTCAACCGCCTATTTAAGAGGTGATTCTAGCGGCGCGGTAATGGCGAAACGATGGCCCGGTGGCCTGGGGGCACACATGATTCCTTCATCTTTCAAAACAGCATCGTCGGCACTCGGTTGGAGGGAGGCGCACCGCGCGGTCGGAGCCATCTCATCGGTGAGTTGGGCACAATTACAATTTATTTTCAGACGTTGCACAACCAGCCAGAGGTGGCCAAAGTTGTTGTAGTAAATGCATGGTGTAAGTACAACACATATGGTTGCACCAGTTATTCCATTGTAGCCTACCTAATGGGGTGGCTAGACGTTACTGAAAAGATAAAAGCTAAAAGGACACCCCCCAAATCCTACATCAGGAGAATCAGGTGCATCGCTCTAACTGTAGCTCACTTACTCAGTGAAGCTACTTATGTTGGAAGGAAACTGAGGTTTTGTTATTTCTACCTTTACGTTGCCCATCTCTGCAAACTAAAACTTCCATGTAATTTCCCTAGGCGATAAAGGTTATCCATTGACCGAGTACCTGATTACCCCTCTGGCGCACCCTCACACCGAACAGGAGAGGCGCTTTAACACTGCGCATACGCGCACGCGTGCCACTGTGGAGAGGTGTACAGGGCTCCTAAAGCTGGATCTGTCTCTCGGCTGCGGGGGGAACCCTTCTATATACGCCCGAAAAGGTATGCAATATTATTATTGCATGCGGGGTTCTCCATAACATTGCCCAAAAAAAGGGAGTGCCATTTCCAGATGTACATCCAGAGGACCCCGCACCCAGAGATCCACCAGCCTGCACAGCCAAGAGCGCTCAGGAGGAGAGAGGAACTTATTCAGCGATTCTGACTTTTGGTAAGCATTCTGTTATTCAAGGAAAAAAGAAAGAACAACGATTTCTTTCAGCATTTATTCTGTGACTTCAGTGTTTCGTTTATGTCTTTCAATGTACTGTCGATAGATTGCATGGTGTGTGTTAAAGCCATCATCCACTTCACGATCTCTGTTTGTCTTTCTAGGACCTCTGTGGTCAACACGGCTGGCCGAGGCAGAGGCAGAGGCAGAGGCAGAGGCAGAGGCAGAGGCAGAGGCAGAGGCAGAGGCAGAGGCAGAGGCAGAGGCAGAGGCAGAGGCAGAGGCAGAGGCAGAGGCAGAGGCAGAGGCAGAGGCTTCGGATGTTGACGGGGCCGCGTATTCGTCGCTCGGGTCAGGTTGCCCGGATGCCACTTCGGATTCATCTGTGAATGAAAAATATTAGTTTGATTAGGAACCTCATTTGTGTTGAAAATTAAAGCAACAGGTTTATTTAAACGTCTTGGGTGTGCAGTCATTCTTACCATTCTCCAGCTCTAGCATGGGCGCATCAGTGTCAAGTCCCCCTGGCACGCCCGATGAGGACGTAACTCCGATCAGGCCAGCCACCCTCTCCTCCAAGGCACTCAAATCCAAACCTGGATCCTCAGTCTGGAGTTTATCACATTTTATTGACCATCACAGAAGGGGAAAATACATTCCTCGTCCGGTGATTTACATCGCCAACGCTGTTGACAGCCGCGGCGATCTCCTTCCAAGTGCGCGTTTTTTGGGCGCTCTTTATGCCAGCTTTCATACTTCCAAACAGCACCAGGCGGTGTTTCTCCACCTGAGCTGTGAGAGTGTCAAGTTCGGCTCGTTGTAGTTGCGTTTCTTTGCCGCCTTTCGCCTATCCATGTCGCAAATTCTAGAGGTGCGGCCTCTCAGCCCCCTTGTGTAGAAGGCGTGATTAGGATCATTACGATGGATTTCAGCCGCCGGATTTATCAACAGCCGCTTGGTCTTACGATGGGATTGGTGTGGTACGCATGTTCTGTGAATCTCACTTGAGCCTCTGCGTACGACGAGTTCTCCGCTCATATCTACAATGCTTTCTACGACGGCTTGATAAATGAGGGCCACTGAGTGTTTCAGCTGATCTGAGGCTTTCTGGGAGTTTGTTCCAGACATGTGGAGCATAGAAGCTGAATGCAGCTCCTCCATGTCTGGTTCTGACTCTGGGAACTGATAGAAGACCGGATCCAGATGACCTGAGGGGTCTGGAAGGTTCATACTGGGTCAGGAGGTTGCTGATGCATTCTGGTCCTGGACCATTCAGAGCTTTAAGAAAGGGTTATTTCTAAAAGGCCTGAATGATGGACTGTTTCCCAAAGATGATCAGAGGTTTCTTACCTTTTCTTTCCTTCAGGTACTCTGGGTCGATCAGAACAACTCCGTCTGCAAGAAGACAGGAAAAGAGAGTCAATGCCGACATCAGAGTTTATCTCACCAACTTCACCAGAACTGAAAACTGCTCTCACCAACAGGCTCTACCAGGTCCACGTGGTCCACGAAGTCTCTCTTCCCCAGATAAACAGTGAGCTGAGGGGGAAAACAGGGCAACTTTACAGCATCTTTCCTTTAGAGCTTCATCACTGTAGCCATCCCAGAGCCACATTCAACCAGCTTCTAAACCAGCAAACAATGTGAAATAAAACTAAACCTACAGATTTGGTTGTAAATCTGGTCATGTTTTCTACACCAATGGACGCATTTATTCCCATGAAAGTACTTTGGTTTGGAGCTTTTCGGGCTCACTTGATGCACTCAGTGGCAGGAATAACAGAGCAGCTCCATTCATACATGTCAGAGTTCAGATATTTGAGATTCTGGGCGGGTGAAGACTCACCTTTCCGTTGGGACTGGCCTTCTTAAACACTCTGAAATCAAACAGAAAGACAAAAGCAGGTGAGTGCAGCTCACTTCCTGTCCAGCTTTTACAAAGCTCTTCTCTGTTGATGAAACAAGTTCTGTGGGAAATACTGTAAACAAAAGTTCTTCGACACCATCTTGGATCAGTGATGAACAGCAAAACATTTCTGACCACAGGAGGTTGAGCAAAACATTTCCATCCATCATCTCCCTCTTATCTGCGGTTAGAGGAAGCTCTATCTGGAGCTCCTCCCACTGAGGCAGAGGCTCCTCCCCCTGATACAAAAACCCCTCCCCCTGAGGCAGAGTCCCCTCCCCCTGATGCAGAAACTCCTCCCCCTGAGGCAGAGTCCCCTCCCCCTGAGACAGAGTCCCCTCCCCCTGATGCAGAAACTCCTCCCCCTGAGGCAGAGTCCCCTCCCCCTGAGGCAGAGTCCCCTCCCCCTGATGCAGAAACTCCTCCCCCTGAGGCAGAGTCCCCTCCCCCTGAGACAGAGTCCCCTCCCCCTGATGCAGAAACTCCTCCCCCTGAGGCAGAGTCCCCTCCCCCTGAGGCAGAGTCCCCTCCCCCTGAGACAGAGTCCCCTCCCCCTGATGCAGAAACTCCTCCCCCTGAGGCAGAGACTCCTCCCGACTACACCAGCAGATCCTTTTTCAAACCTCAGATTCAGATTCAAGTCTTTGAGACTGATCTACTCATACCACTCTGTCCACAGAATTTTGACCGTTGCTTTCCAACCACAGAAGAAGAGTAAGAGAATAGACCAGTGAGCCGTCGGTGAGCGTCTCAGGCGAATCGATCACTATTGGAATTAAGGAACATCATCTCTGTAAGTGTTGCTTCCATCTCCGACCGGAAGCCTCTGACAGTGTCCTACAGGTTAATGAGGCAGTTATAAATAGATGTGGTCTCCTATAAATCATAACCGGCCCCTGGATGGAAACCACACGTTTAAGTTATTTGTTATTCTAACAAATCATCGATCGGCCTCTCACCTCGGGACAAAAGCAAATACTTTTTTATCAGAATCAGAATCAGATTTATTGGCCAGGTTTGACTAAACAAACAAGGAATTTGACTCCGGTACAACTTCACTCACAAAGTACAACACTCAACAATAACATAAAATAATAAAAATTAGAAATGCAGAACAGTAAGAGTGGAATTGAGTACGGGTGGTAAATAGGGATGCAAGGGTGGCCAACCCGTGGCTCCCAAGCTGCATGCGGCTCTTTGTTTGGTTTCATACGGCTCTTACGTTCATATCAAAATTTGTGTTTTTGGTTTTTTTTAATGTGCGTGTTCGCTTCATTTGAATTAAATACGGTATCTTCGTCACGCGCATACGTGTGAGATGGAAATACCACAGCTAAACGAAATTATGAAGATGAACACAGGACGTTTTTAACAGAGTGGGAGAGTTTATATTTTTTCAGGCCATTCTGCCTTATATGTCAGGCGTCATTCGTGCGTTTCAAAGCTTCAAATCTTCAGCGCCACTTCAGCTCACTCCATGTTAACATCGACCAGGAATTTCCAAAAGGGACTGAATTTCGCAAGCACAAGTTGGTCACTTTGAAAAGTCAAGCAGAAAAGCAGGTTCAGGTTTTCCAAAATTTACGAAGCTCTCAGAGACCGTGGCGCTTTCATCGTATCAACTTGGAATATTGCACGGGCTAAAAAGCCATACATTGAAGGGGAGTTCGTTAAAAAATGCCCCGGTGACGTTGTTGAAATCTTGTCTCCTGAAAACGACAAACTAAAATGAATGGTATCAGACATCCAACTGTCCCGCCACACTGTTGAACACAGAATATCAGACATGTGTATGATGTGGCTCTTTGTGGTAACACAGTAAAAAATGCGGCTCTTAGTCTGTGACTGGTTGGCCACCCCTGTAGTGATGTGTCCGAGAATAATAAATACAGTATGTACATTTGCAATAAATAGACACTATGGGTGGGAATGCTATTCCTGGGTGTTCAACAGAGTGACTGCTTGGGGGAAGAAGCTGTCTTTGAGTCATCTGCCAGAGGGGAGGAGATTGAACAGTTTGTGACCAGGATGAGGGGTCTGCAGAGATTTTTACTGCCCTTTTCCTAGAATAAATCTAAATCTTACCAAGTATATTTGTCTCATTGAGTATCTCATTACACTTAATACAAGACACAAGTACTATTTCAGCCAGATATAGGGACTTGTTTGAAGACAATACATCTGGAATATCTTGTTAAGTGAAAAAGTCTTAAAAACAAATTGTTTTGAGTCATATTTCACATGAAACAAGCTTTTTTTTCATTTGAAGAGGTTTTTAAGCTAATTTCAAGATCACTTTTAACTCAAAAGTCCTAAATATCCCATTT
Organism: Odontesthes bonariensis; assembly: GCF_027942865.1. Lineage (NCBI taxonomy): Eukaryota > Metazoa > Chordata > Actinopteri > Atheriniformes > Atherinopsidae > Odontesthes > Odontesthes bonariensis. The sequence goes on along the minus strand of NC_134514.1, from coordinate 951,301 downwards.
TATTTCAAGAAATCTTGACAAGCCGATTTTCACTAGTTCCATTGGCAGATTTTTTTGCTTATTTCAAGCAAAAACGTCTTTTATTTGTTGCTTTTTTAACTTATTTTTGGAGGGGCATTTTTTCCAGTGTGGACCGGTACACGTCCTGGATGGAAGGAAGTTATCTTTGACATCATGAAAATTAGTAGAAGTAATAACCCGATCATTTCTTATGGCTTTTCTATAAAAAGTCCCCGTGGTGGCGTTAATCAACTGTTGACCCAGACATGACATGTGGAACCAGTTCTGAGAGGTTTACGCTCTGCTGACGGTTCAACGAGCCTCTGTCTGAACATGTGCTCGTTTTTTAAATTACAAACCGTCAGAAACCGATGGCGGCTGATTTTAATCATCACTGAGCTCGGCCCTTTTAAATCGAAGCTTAAGACCCGCCTTTTTAGACTGGGGTTCCAACTCGGATTGGGGCCACAATTAATAATTATCTTAATTTTAGAAATAGAAATAGAACAGAAAAATACTTTATTCATCCCCCAATGGGGGAAATTCAAATTAGTCAAGTAGCTCAACATTTTATTTATTTTTTTTTTTTTTATATTTACAATGATTGTATTAACAACAATAATAATACCAATTCTAGTAAAAAAAAATACTACTACTAACTAATAATAATAATAAATGACTAAATAAACAAATAAATAAAAATCGATCAATTTGAGAAGAACTCTGCAGTCACTGTTATAAAGCCTTATGGCATTTTATACTATATACTTTATATAAATATATACAAATACAAATACTTTATACAAATTTTATTCAATTCATTTTATTGCACTTGTGGAAGGCTTTTAATGCCCTGCAGCACCTTTAGCACTTTTACCATTTCTGAATCGTGTTTTATGTTTTTATCCTGCTGTAAAGCACTTTGAGTACCAGTTGGCTATTGTAAAGGGCTGTATGAATAAAGTTTGATTGATTGATTGATTAAATAGTTTGTTCCAGGACTGAAGTTTGATGTGTGGTGAGTCTCTCAGGTGACTGATCCGTGTCCTGAATCTCCCAGAAAAGCTTCAAACACAGTTCTGAGTCCAGCTCATGACCATCACCATAAGGAGCCCCGCCCCCTCGCCGTCATAAACAAGCTGCATCAGCTCCATTAGCTCCATTAGCGGCGTCAGGACGCCGTGTCACAGGAAACTGCCGGGACTCCAGGGAGCACGCTCAGTGCTCCATTACCTGCTCACCATCAGCTCTGCAATTATCCCAATTAGATTTAAACGGCGAGCAGCTCTGAGACCCCGAATCACAAATCAGACCGAGCAGCTGGAAATAAAAATCTGTGATTAGAGAGATCATGTGACCCTCAATCACTTTGAGACAACCGCACACAACAAACTGAGAGCTTGTTTGTAGATGATTATGTATCAGAGGACGCAACAGTCAGCACTTTATGACTTCCTCTGATCAATAATCATTCACAGAACATTAACTTCATTCATCAAATATCTGAAGAGACTTTTCATTCGTTCAAGCCTTCTGTGTGTTTGTGTGTGACCGTAACGCTTTTAATGAATCTGGTATCTTGTTTTCCTGTGTTTTCACTTTTCTTTATGCTGATAGTATAAAGTGTAAAGATGTGAAATATAATGTTTAATTATATGTATAGACGGTAAACATACCTGTATGTGTTTATAAATACATGCTAATGTGCATTAGGGTTGGGTAGGGTTAGGCTACGGTTAGGGTTTTCGTCATCTGAAAACCTTGTTTTTGGTGGGATAGGGTTAGTTTAGGGTTGGGTAGGGTTGGTAGGGTTGGGTAGGGTTAGCATTAGGGTTAGGGTTAGGTTAGGGTGGGGTTGGGTAGGGTTAGGGTTAGCATTAGGGTTAGGGTTAGGGTAGGGTTGGGTAGGGTTAGGCTACGGTTAGGGTTTTCGTCATCTGAAAACCTTGTTTTTGGTGGGATAGGGTTAGTTTAGGGTTGGGTAGGGTTGGTAGGGTTGGGTAGGGTTAGGGTTAGCATTAGGGTTAGGGTTAGGGTAGGGTTGGGTAGGGGTTAGTTTAGGTTAGTGTAGGGTTGGGTAGGGTTAGTTTAGGGTTGGGTAGGGTTGGTAGGGTTGGGTAGGGTTAGGGTTAGCATTAGGGTTAGGGTAGGGTTGGGTAGGGTTAGTTTAGGGTTGGGTAGGGTAGGGTTAGGGTTTTCGTCATCTGAAAACCTTGTTTTTGGTGGGTTAGGGTTAGTTTAGGGTTAGTTTAGGGTTGGGTAGGGTTAGGGTTGGGTTGAGTTAGGGTTAGGTTAGGGTTAGGGTTGGGTTGGGTTAGTTTAGTTTAGGGTTAGGGTTAGGGTAGGGTAGGGTTAAGGTTTTCGTCATCTGCAAACCTTGTTTTTGGTGGGTTAGGGTTAGTTTAGGGTTGGGTAGGGTTAGTTTAGGGTTAGTTTAGGGTTGGGTTGAGTTAGGGTTAGGGTTGGGTTGGGTTAGCGTTAGGGGTAGGGTTGGGTAGGGTTAGTTTAGGTTAGGGTAGGTTGGGTAGGGTAGGGTTAGGGTTTTCGTCATCTGAAAACCTTGTTTTTGGTGGGTTAGGGTTAGTTTAGGATTGGGTAGGGTTAGGGTTGGGTTGAGTTAGGGTTGGGTTGGGTTGGGTTAGCGTTAGGGTAGGGTTGGGTAGGGTTAGGGTTTTCGTCATCTGAAAACCTTGTTTTTGGTGGGTTAGGGTTAGTTTAGGGTTGGGTTGGGTTAGTTTAGGTTAGGGTAGGGTTAGGGTAGGGTTAGTTTAGGGTTAGTTTAGGTTAGGGTTAGTTTAGGTTAGGATAGGGTTAGTTTAGGTTAGGGTAGGGTTAGGGTAGGTGAGCTGCAGAGACCCATCAGTTGGAGACATCAAACATTAGACCAAACGTCGAGGTGATCAAATAAGATGTGATGTTAGGGGATCTGTACCTGTATGGACTAAAACTTCAGTCTTGAATCGTCATAGATATCAAATTCTTTTAAAAACTTTTCCAACTATCTGACATAAGAAGCTTTATAGCAGTTATTGAGGGGGCGGTGCTTAATAACTGGCAGAATCAGGGACGTGTATCTAAGTTTGATAACCTCTTAGATAACCATTCATTCGCCCGCAGGACAGATACACAGGAAGACATTACTGAAAAGTATTGGGAAATAGGTTGGTGAAGGCTCAGAAAGGTTCAGTTAACACAAGCTGCTCCAGTGTAAGAGGCTTCTGAGAGTTTATAACTCCTGGAAGACTTCACCATATCTCCCCTGACGTTCCAGACATGTGCGCTAAGTGCACGAACGAGAAAGGCATTTTGATCCATATCAATATATGTACATCCCCCACTGAAACCCAAACGTCTGTTTACTTGGAATAAACTCTGAGGATTGTTCTTTAACGATGAAACAAACCAAAAGGATTTACTTTCTATCAAGATTTACGGTCCCGTTTTTAACGAGTTTTACAGCTTGAGGAAAATACTCCAAACGTGTTAAATTTAGTAAAACCTCAAAGGCTCAAAGGTTCCATCAAGCTAAGTATTAAAGCTATTCTGCATGTGTTAGATGGTGGACAGATGGATGGATGAATGGATGGATGATAAATTGATGGACGGATGGATGAACCCTTCCTGCTTCCACAGGAATGAAGCATCAGGCGGGAGCTGCTGATCAATGCTCTGATTAACCGATCAATGCTCTGATGAACTGATCAATGCTCCGATTAACTGATCAATGCTCTGATCAATGATCTGATTAACCGATCAATGCTCCGATTCACTGATCAATGCTCTGATTAACCAATCAATGCTCTGATGAACTGATCAATGCTCCGATTAACTGATCAATGCTCCGATTAACTGATCAATGCTCTGATTAACCGATCAATGCTCCGATTAACTGATCAATGCTCTGATCAATGCTCTGATTAACTGATCAATGCTCTGATCAATGCTCTGATTAACCGATCAATGCTCTGATTAACCGATCAATGCTCTGATGAACTGATCAATGCTCCGATTAACTGATCAATGCTCTGATTAACCAATCAATGCTCTGATGAACTGATCAATGCTCCGATTAACTGATCAATGCTCTGATCAATGATCTGATTAACCGATCAATGCTCCGATTCACTGATCAATGCTCCGATTAACTGATCAATGATCTGATTAACCGATCAATGCTCCGATTCACTGATCAATGCTCCGATTCACTGATCAATGCTCCGATTAACTGATCAATGCTCCGATTAACTGATCAATGCTCTGATCAATGATCTGATTAACTGATCAATGCTCCGATTAACTGATCAATGCTCTGATCAATGATCTGATTAACTGATCAATGCTCTGATTAACCAATCAATGCTCTGATGAACTGATCAATGCTCTGATTAACCAATCAATGCTCTGATGAACTGATCAATGCTCTGATTAACCAATCAATGCTCTGATGAACTGATCAATGCTCCGATTAACTGATCAATGCTCTGATTAACTGATCAATGCTCCGATTAACTGATCAATGCTCTGATTAACTGATCAATGCTCTGATCAATGCTCTGATTAACCGATCAATGCTCCGATTCACTGATCAATGCTCTGATGAACTGATCAATGCTCTGATCAATGCTCTGATTAACCGATCAATGCTCCGATTCACTGATCAATGCTCTGATTAACCGATCAATGCTCTGATTAACTGATCAATGCTCTGATTAACTGATCAATTCTCTGATTAACTGATCAATGCTCTGATTAACTGATCAATGATCTGATTAACCGATCAATGCTCCGATTCACTGATCAATGCTCCGATTAACTGATCAATGCTCTGATTAACCGATCAATGCTCTGATTAACTGATCAATGCTCTGATTAACTGATCAATTCTCTGATTAACTGATCAATTCTCTGATTAACTGATCAATGCTCTGATTAACCGATCAATGCTCTAATTAACCGATCAATGCTCTGATTAACCGATCAATGCTCCGATTAACTGATCAATGCTCTGATTAACTGATCAATGCTCTGATCAATGCTCTGATTAACCGATCAGCAGCAGCTGTGAGCAGCTCTATAAAAGCAGAAGTTCTGTGTTTCTTTGCTTCTTTGGAGCATTTTATCGACTAATCAATTCCCGTTTATGGTCCGTAAATCTGTGAATGAGCTCATTAAAGTGAATAAAAGAACACCGAGCCAATTCAAACACACACTGAGGAGAATAAATATGTTTAAATGGCATCCTGACGGAGGTAGCGGGATGAAGCCCCACTTTGTGTTTTTATAGGAGATCTTCCCCTCATGGCAGCAGTGACAGTTGGTTCGTCCCGTGATGGGTATTATTTGTCTACCTCCTTTTTTATTATTTATTTATTTTAATTATCCTTTGCGCTCTTAATTGTTTTGTTTTTGTCTTTATTTAGCTTTTACTTATCTGTGAAATCGTACAACATGTAAAAGACCTGAGGGGGGGGGTTGTACACAAGTTCTTAAGTTGTTTGGGTAAAGAAAAAAGAAAATGACTTCTATTCGTGTATACACTTCATATTTTTGTCTTGCATTTGATAAAAAAATAAAAACATAAATAAATTAAAAAAAAATGTCATCCTGATGAGCAGGCCCACCTGCTTTAACATCCACCCAAAAGAAAGAGCCCTCCGCTCTGATTGGTCAGCTCCAGTATTTTAGAGAACATTTTATTGGCAGTAAAGTTAGTGCACGCTTCCTAATGCAGGATAAGTATAATCGTTCTCCACAGAATCAAATGTTTCCCCCTTTTGTCGGGTCAGATGTTGGTCTCTGGCTGATGAACAGATAATAAAAATCCTTTGGAATTATGGGGGCTTTAGGAGGAAACGTAACGATGCCATAAAAGCTGAGGATGATGAGCAGCTCGTTTCATCCAGCGGTCGGATAAGTGATGAGAAAAAAAACTTCCCGTTATGAGAGGGTGGAGGAAAAGATGAGCTGACGCAGCTGAGAGCAGAGAAACACCCTGTAAACACCATTAAAGATTCAGAACGTTTAGAGCTGATGTACAAAGTGAAAACACTCTCAGATACAGATCTTCTCCTCAGAAACACTCGATGGCAAAGAGGATGTGATGAGATAACAGAGATGGATCACAGGATGGAGGCCGAACGCACACAGCTCAGAGCAAACGCAGCACTTCATCATGTTAAAGACGGAGAAATGTTCGGGGGCAGAGAAAGAAAGATCACTTTCTGCTATCAATCTATCAAAGTGAAAGGGAGGAGCCTAAAGGTGTCAGTTTACCAGCTGATGTTCCTACGGTGACCTGAGAGCTGAGAGAGAAACTGTGTGGAAGCAGCCAAAAAGATGCTGAGCTCAGCCTCACAGTCCCAGATAAGAAGAGGGAGGGATGGATGGATGGACCAACGGATGGATGGACCAACGGATGGATGGATGGATCAACGGATGGATGGATGGATGGATGGATGAATGGATGGACCAACGGATGGATGGATGGATGGACCAACGGATGGATGGATGGATGGATGGATGGACCAACGGATGGATGGATGGATGGATGGACCAACGGATGGATGGATGGATGGATGGATCAACGGATGGATGGACCAACGGATGGATGGATGGATCAACGGATGGATGGATGGATGGATGGATGAATGGATGGACCAACGGATGGATGGATGGATGGACCAACGGATGGATGGATGGATGGACCAACGGATGGATGGATGGATGGATGGATGGACCAACGGATGGATGGATGGATGGATGGACCAACGGATGGATGGATGGATGGATGGATGAATGGATGGACCAACGGATGGATGGATGGATGGATGGATCAACGGATGGATGGACCAACGGATGGATGGATGGATGGATGGATGGATGGATGGATGGATGGATTGGTGGATGGACCAACGGATGGATGGATGGATGGACCAACGGATGGATGGATGGATGGATGGATGGACCAACGGATGGATGGATGGATGGACCAACGGATGGATGGATGGATGGATGGATCAACGGATGGATGGACCAACGGATGGATGGATGGATGGATGGATGGATGGATGGATGGATTGGTGGATGGATGGATGGATGGACCAACGGATGGATGGATGGATGGATGGATGGATGGATGGATGGATGGACCAACGGATGGATGGATGGATGGCTGGATGGACCAACGGATGGATGGATGGATGGATGGATGGATGGATGGATGGATGGATGGATGGATGGCTGGCTGGATGGACCAACGGATGGATGGATGGATGGATGGATGGATGGATTGGTGGATGGATTGGTGGATGGATGGATGGATGGATGGATGGATGGATGGACCAACGGATGGATGGATGGATGGATGGATGGATGGATGGATGGATGGATGGCTGGCTGGATGGACCAACGGATGGATGGATGGATGGATGGATGGATGGATGGATGGATGGATGGATGGATGGATGGATGGATGGATGGATGCACCGAGTGGACGCCCCGCCACGAATAGAACCTTGTCACAGTTCTCTTCATGTCTTTGAACCCACAGTTTAGTGTTGTTATCCGGCTCAGCTGCGCCTTTGTTTTGCCTTTTGTTGTTTTGTAAATGAACCGAGTTTACTTTTTACAACTCTTGAGTCCGTGTCCTGCCAACCAAAAGTTGACAGCTTCAGTGAATCTCTGCAGCTAAAGGACAGGAAGGTAAACCGACCAGCTGGAAACAACAGGACCGTCTCAGAAGCATTTCTCTGAATGAGTCCTGTTTTCCCACATGATCTCCTTCCATAATTAACGTGTCATCGCTTCACCCCCACCAACCAGGACGGCCCCAGCTAACGGCCCCAGCTAACAGCCCCAGCTAACGGCCCCAGCTAACAGCCCCAGCTAATAGCCTCAGCTAACGGCCCCAGCTAACAGCCCCAGCTAACAGCCCCAGCTAACGGCCCCAGCTAACGGCCCCAGCTATGAACAGCTGCTCAGCACCAACCAGGACGGCACCAGCTAACAGCCCCAGCTAACAGCCCCACCTAACAGCCCCACCTAACAGCCCCAGCTAACACCCCCAGCTAACAGCCTCAGCTAACGGCCCCAGCTAACGGCCCCAGCTATGAACAGCTGCTTAGCACCAACCAGGACGGCACCAGCTAACAGCCCCAGGTAACAGCCCCAGCTAACAGCCTCAGCTAACGGCCCCAGCTAACGGCCCCAGCTAACGGCCCCAGCTATGAGCACATTCCTGCTGTATTTACATCTGTAGTGATCAATACGAGCCGCTCCGTCCGGACTCTATTCAGCGGATCGATCGGGACACAGTGGAACACTAACTGCCTGATCAATACTGTCGTGTCAGCCTGAAGCTTTAAGACTCCCCCGACACCGAGGCTGCAGCAGACTCCACCCGTTCACTCCACCATCAGCTGATTTACACCTTATTCTGTTATCTGTGATTAATCATAATTATTACTGTGGTGATGGGATTTACCTTCAGATATTAATAAAGTTTTATTGAATCGAGAAAACATCCAAACTGAGCAGAGACTCGGAAACTGAAAGTGGGAAAATAAATTAATCAACCGTCTGATTGGTTCATTTTCCACAGAAAATATTCTCATTTAATGAGATTTTATGGGTGAAAATGTGAAAGTTTTACTGACTTTTTACCTGAATGTGAAAGAGGAAGAGATTCTTTCACCCTTTCTCTCAGTTTTCTTTTACTAAGGTGTCTGCGTTCAGGTGGTCTTCAGGTGGTCTTCAGGTGGTCTTCATGTGGTCTGTGACCCTCACAGACACACTCAGAGGTATAATCAGTCTGTGGGAACTTGCTGTGTCTCAGCTGTTATCGACTGGTTTCCCCTTAATGAACTCCAGGCTTAGCCTAGCAAGCCACACCCCTACAGCAAAAAGCTGTACGGGGGTCTAGTGAAGCTGGATAGCAGTGTGGGCGGGATAAACGGTTGTCTGTTAAGTTGCCTCTGCACTCAACGCCACGCAACATGATGGCGCAACAACCAATCAGAGCATCGTCCCACCAACGGAGCAAGCTGGTAAATTAAACTTTTACCGTACCCGGAGGGCAAAACTCCGAAAACGTCCTTTTTTTTCAAGAAAAACTTAAGTGCATTTATCTGTTCGTCTCACAAAGAAAAATGTAAATTTAAATCTTCTAGAGTCGCTGCCAAAGACGGTTCGCTGGGCGCAGCCATTGTTTACCTCTCTCTGGAACTACACACTGAAACGTCGCACCTCTGTCGTCACCAGGTAGCCCCGCCTCCGACCCCGCTCCTCACGATTTGATTGGCCTGATTAAGTTTCGATTTTCAGCCTCGCAAAACGACCACAACTGACTAGACTAGCCCCGGAGCAAATTCAATTTGCGGTCGCTAGGGGCGTCTAGATTTCTAGGCTACTCCAGGCTTTAACAGAGAGAGAAGAGTCCTGAAACATGAAGTCATCTCCAGAAAGAACTCAAAGGGATCAGCAGTTTTTAAAGGCAGCATGTTGGACTGTGATGGTGGCTTTGCCGCTGGTGGGGAGTAGCTTTTACATCTGAACAGAACCACAGAAATAAAGAACAGTTCTTTTCTGTGATCAGTGAGTTTTCTTTAAAACAGCAGAATAAACCTGAACTTCCGGGGAATCTGTTGGACCCGTTTTAATCCATCGGTGAGTGAAGATCTCTGATCGATCAGGACGCTGCGACACAGAGGAACACCAACTGCCTGATCAATACCGACTGTGGTGTCAGCTCGAATGAGCCCTGAAGAGTCGCCCGACATGAACCTGCAGCAGGCGACTCCTGAGCTCCCTGACATGGGCCTCAGGCTGCAGGTAGAAACCGAACCGTCGCTAAACCAGCGCCAGGCCGCTTTCAGTGTGTTAAACCTGCGTTTAAACTCTGACCGACACTCAGATGCTCCGTCCCCCGATCAGGAACCTGCTGCAGCCTCCTTACTGATGAGCGTCAGCAGCAGGGATGGGAATTGGTAAGATTTTTACGATTCCAATTCCATTTTCGATTCTGCTTAACGATTCGGTTCTTTGTCGGTTCCCTTATCGATTCTCATTTGGAGAAAAAGGACAACAAACCGGTCGATTACCATCAACTTTGTTTAGTTTAGAAGTAACACGAGTCGTGACCTCACAAACCCAACAACGGTGAGGTCCACATTGGTCTATCCTGGCCTGGGTAATTTAACTCTTCCTGCTCTGGTGACAGGAGAAGCTGGAGGTAGAGGTGAACTGGGGGTAGTACCACCAGCCTCTGGCTCTGAGCCAGTCAGGCTCTGTCTCTCATGATTTCATCTAAATGTAATGCCTGAGAAGGCATTCATTTAACCTTAACCGTTACTAACAGCAGCTTTTACAATCAGGCAAATGGTGCTAACATGATAGGCAGTGTTTGTTAGTTAGTTAGTTACCTGCAGTGTTAGCCGAGGACATGCTAACGCTGCTAACGTTGCTGGGTTCAGATTCACCAACGTTAATCATTCATTCATAGTTATTGCATGTTGGTAGTATTTCCTCCCTTTGGTGAAATATTCACTTTGCAAGTTGCCCTGTTGTCGTCTTTTTTAGGGATGTGTAACCAAACTTTCGAGCGTTTGTACCGCTTGGGCGCCATGTTTACTGCTGGCTGCTGGCTGCGCTGGACTCGCCACAACAAGAACCGGTTTTCGATTCCCATCCCTAGTCAGCAGAGTCTTCATTGTGCTGAGGGCGCCTCATCGGTTCGACCTGCTGCTGCCTCTCTGGCTGCCTGACAGACCTAAACTTGAATCATTGCTTTCGGCCTGGCTGGATCTGACTGCAGCGTTAATCACTCTGAAGCTTTTAACGACCAGCCGAATCCCAGAGACATAAAGAGGTATCAGGAACCGATGCAGGAGATAAAATCTGATCTGCTGATCTGTAAATCTTTCTGTCGCTCTGACATTTATTAACAAACTGGAACAGTTTTCATCAGAAGTGTCCAACACTTATAAATACCTTCAGAAACAATGATCAGCTGTTACATTGCTGAAATGAGCCTGGAAAGACTGAAACTGAAGCCCCTCCTGTCCTTTCCTGGTCTTGTTTCCTCAGCCGCTCGTATCCTCGACCTCCTTCTTTGGGTCTCTACCCAGATCTGAGCCCACAGGTGAGGGTTCCATGGAACCCGTTACCATGGAACCCGTTACCATGGAACCCGGTCCCATGGAACCCGGTCCCATGGAACCCGTTACCATGGAACCCGGTCCCATGGAACCCGTTACCATGGAACCCGGTCCCATGGAACCCGTTACCATGGAACCCGTTACCATGGTTCCCATGTCTGTAACCCTTCTGCTTGGTGTACCGAGCACACAGGACCGGTTCCAGGCTCTGCCCTCCGTTGTTGGTTTCGTCGTTGTTGGAGCTGTGCAGCGGGAGCTCGATGGCGCTGGGCCAAACCAAAAAGTTTTCCAGCCGATTGCAGCAGAAATGTCAGAGAGTGGTTTCAACCAGACCGCGAGCCGGTGTGGCATTAAGCTGAAGAAGCTGGGAGGTGGTTCCACATTATGGATGTTATTTGTTATTTGCTATTTACGCTTCGGCTCCGCCCACCCCTGAGGGGCCCCTTTGTACAGTGGGAACGCAAGCTGACCCCAAAGAAACCCGACCCGTACCGTACTGAACCAACCCGTACCGTTCTAAACCGACACGTACCGTACTGCATAGTGGAAACGAGGCTATAGACCAGAGATACTCATTGAGCGGCTCCTCAAGCTCTAATTGGCGGCTCGCACTCACATAGTAGCTTATAACAATATGGTAACAATAACAATAAATTTTTTCAAATAACATACAGCGAGTACTGCACAAGTACAACACAAGTATTTTTATTAAGTATTAACAGTGTTAATAGGAGGAACTGTTAAACCTGGCAACGTAGCCCCCTTAAACCACCGTGCACGCTAGCTCCTTTAGCCAGCGCGAGATGCAGGCACAGAGGATCGGTTTTTACTTAAAAAAGGGCAAAAACCAGCACAGAAACCATGCTCATCCTGAATGTCTCACTATGATTACAACAACAAACTACAAATACAACATGAAGAAAGTCGATGACATGCACGCTAGCTTCCGCTCATCCCAGTATTAAGGTAAATGTGGTCTTAGTTGAAAATGTATTGGCTGTGTTGTTTCTTTTTTGTGGGATGTTTTATATGTAGAAATGCATATTTGCAAAAGGGGACTTTAGTATGTTGTCGTAAAAGTTTCTCTTCCCTTGATTTAGCTCTGCCAATGTGGCTCTGGTGAAATAAATAGTGAGTATTGCTGCTGTAGAGTCTGGTGAAGCCTTTAGTCGGTCCTGCTCTCAGCTGGGATGATTCACAGGCAGCAGAAGGTCAAACTGCCTTTGGCCTTGTGACTGTGAGGATTTAAAACTTTGGTTTGGTTCACACCACCTCCAGCTTTTCACCTGATGTTCACAGTGACTGAGGATCTCAGCAGCAAACATCTCAGAAACTTCAGTTTAACGGTAACAAGCTGCTGCTGACAGAGCGGAGGCCCGTCAGCTGTTCCTAATGTGTTCGTTATGCAGGAGGTGGGGACGGAAATAAGTTTGTTCAGTTTCTTCTGATGAAGAGGAGCCAGTGGATCAGTCCAAACTGACAGGTTTGCATTAACGCTGCTGTTTTCATGCTGCCGAGTGTCTGAGCCTCTGAGCTGCTCTGTATGTCGCACTGAACCCTCTGAACTCATTAATATTCTCCTGATGGCACGCAGGCAGATCAGAGGCTGAAAACACTCAGACACACAACAGCATCACGGCAGAGCAGGAGGGAACCGTTCCTGCATCTCAGGTTGTTTCTGGGCTGCTCCACCTGCCTGAGAATAGAGGAAGGTGTGGCTGGATGCAGGTGTTACAGTCTGCAGGTGTTACAGTCTGCAGGTGTTACAGTCTGCAGGTGTTACAGCTGCAGGTGTTACAGGCTGCAGGTGTTACAGCTACAGGTGTTACAGGCTGCAGGTGTTACAGTCTGCAGGTGTTACAGCTCCAGGTGTTACAGGCTGCAGGTGTTACAGTCTGCAGGTGTTACAGTCTGCAGGTGTTACAGCTGCATGTGTTACAGTCTGCAGGTGTTACAGCTGCAGGTGTTACAGTCTGCAGGTGTTACAGTCTGCAGGTGTTACAGCTGCAGGTGTTACAGCTGCAGGTGTTACAGCTACAGGTGTTACAGGCTGCAGGTGTTACAGCTGCAGGTGTTACAGGCTGCAGGTGTTACAGCTGCAGGTGTTACAGCTGCAGGTGTTACAGCTGCATGTGTTACGGCTACAGGTGTTACAGGCTGCAGGTGTTACAGCTGCATGTGTTACGGCTACAGGTGTTACAGGCTGCAGGTGTTACAGCTACAGGTGTTACAGGCTGCAGGTGTTACAGCTGCATGTGTTACAGTCTGCAGGTGTTACAGCTGCAGGTGTTACAGCTCCAGGTGTTACAGCTGCATGTGTTACAGCTGCAGGTGTTACAGGCTGCAGGTGTTACAGCTCCAGGTGTTACAGGCTGCAGGTGTTACAGCTGCAGGTGTTACAACTCCAGGTGTTACAGCTCCAGGTGTTACAGGCTGCAGGTGTTACAGGCTGCAGGTGTTACAGCTGCATGTGTTACAGGCTGCAGGTGTTACAGCTGCAGGTGTTACAGCTGCAGGTGTTACAGCTCCAGGTGTTACAGGCTGCAGGTGTTACAGGCTGCAGGTGTTACAGTCTGCAGGTGTTACAGTCTGCAGGTGTTACAGCTGCATGTGTTACAGGCTGCAGGTGTTACAGTCTGCAGGTGTTACAGTCTGCATGTGTTACAGTCTGCATGTGTTACAGTCTGCAGGTGTTACAGCTGCAGGTGTTACAGCTGCAGGTGTTACAGCTGCAGGTGTTACAGCTGCAGGTGTTACAGCTGCATGTGTTACGGCTGCAGGTGTTACAGCTGAATGTGTTACAGTCTGCAGGTGTTACAGGCTGCAGGTGTTACAGCTGCAGGTGTTACAGCTGCATGTGTTACAGCTACAGGTGTTACAGGCTGCATGTGTTACGGCTGCAGGTGTTACGGCTACATGTGTTACGGCTGCAGGTGTTACAGCTGAATGTGTTACAGTCTGCAGGTGTTACAGCTGCAGGTGTTACAGCTGCAGGTGTTACAGGCTGCAGGTGTTACAGCTGCAGGTGTTACAGCTGCATGTGTTACGGCTGCAGGTGTTACAGCTGAATGTGTTACAGTCTGCAGGTGTTACAGCTACAGGTGTTACAGCTACAGGTGTTACAGGCTGCAGGTGTTACAGCTGCAGGTGTTACAGCTGCAGGTGTTACAGCTGCAGGTGTTACAGCTCCAGGTGTTACAGCTGCAGGTGTTACAGCTGCAGGTGTTACAGCTCCAGGTGTTACAGCTGCAGGTGTTACAGCTGCAGGTGTTACAGTCTGCAGGTGTTACAGCTGCAGGTGTTAGAGTCTGCAGGTGTTACAGTCTGCAGGTGTTACAGCTGCAGGTGTTACAGGCTGCAGGTGTTACAGCTGCAGGTGTTATGGCTGCAGGTGTTACAGCTCCAGGTGTTACAGCTGCAGGTGTTACAGCTCCAGGTGTTACAGGCTGCATGTGTTACAGCTGCAGGTGTTACAGCTGCATGTGTTACGGGTGAATGTGTTACAGCTGCAGGTGTTACAGCTGCAGGTGTTACAGGCTGCAGGTGTTACAGTCTGCAGGTGTTACAGTCTGCAGGTGTTACAGTCTGCAGGTGTTACAGGCTGCAGGTGTTACAGGCTGCAGGTGTTACAGGCTGCAGGTGTTACGGGTGAATGTGTTACAGGCTGCAGGTGTTACAGGCTGCAGGTGTTACGGCTGCAGGTGTTACGGCTGCATGTGTTACAGCTGCATGTGTTACGGCTGCATGTGTTACAGCTGCAGGTGTTACAGGCTGCAGGTGTTACAGGCTGCAGGTGTTACAGCTGCAGGTGTTACAGCTGCAGGTGTTACAGTCTGCAGGTGTTACAGGCTGCAGGTGTTACAGGCTGCAGGTGTTACAGCTGCAGGTGTTACAGGCTGCAGGTGTTACAGCTGCAGGTGTTACAGCTGCAGGTGTTACAGCTACAGGTGTTACAGGCTGCAGGTGTTACAGTCTGCAGGTGTTACAGCTGCAGGTGTTACGGCTGCAGGTGTTACGGCTGCAGGTGTTACAGCTGCAGGTGTTACAGCTGCAGGTGTTACAGGACTTTCCCCATGTTTTTAGTTTCATGTTTTATCATGTGTTAGTTCTTAAGTCTATGTTTAGTTAAGTTTTGCCATGTTTTAGTTTTGCCATTGTTTTTCCCTCACTCTGATCATTAGTTCATTCCCCTCACCTGGGACCCTGTCACTAATCACCCAGTCCTCTATTTAGTTTCCAGGTTTCCCCTTCCAGTTTGCCAGATCCTACTCCGTCATCCCTGCTCCTTGTCACAGTAAGCCAAACCAAGCTAAGTAATTTAATGCCATGTCAAGTTCAGTGTTTTTCCATCGTCATAGTATTGTTTTGTTTTCTCACGGTTTAGTTTGTTTTCCGGCTCAGCCATGTTTTGTGTTAAGCGTTTTTGTAAAAATAAATCAAGTTTGCTTTTTGAAAGTCTGCATCCGTGTCCTACCTCACCACCCCAACCTGACAATGTTCAGGTCTGATAACGAGTGGAAATGAGGATGTTACTGATAGGAAATGTGAATCCTGGTTTGATTTCAGTGTTTAATAATGGATCAGCTCCAGCTTCACAGCCACAACAAACACAGCTGGAGTCAGAACCTCAGGATCCGAAGCTTCTAACAGATTCTGCTGCTTTTATCAAAACCCGGAACAGCCTCCTCATGCCTAACAGTAATCTGATTACATGTAATCACAGTATTCTGATTACATGTCATCCCACTATTCTGATTACATGTTATCCCAGTATTATCCCAGTAATCTGATTACATGTTATCCTCACACGGACGTCACACAGGTTCTGACACAACGTTATGTAACGGTGCAAAACACACAGAGAGAAGCCTCCCCAGACCTGACAGAACGGCGTGAACGCGGCGAGCGGCTCGGGGTGAACACACACACGGCTCGCTGTTACCTCTGCACACACACACACACACACATCAAACCTTACCTCGTTCCTTTATCTCCCATCCTGACGGAGCCGACGAGCCGACAGCAGCCGGACACACAGAGAGATGGAGGAGGAAGAGGAGGAGGAGGAGGAGGATGAAGGGATGCCGTCACCGTGGAAACTGAGGGGAGGATGTCTCTGTGTCTCAGGAAGCCGTCGTCATGCCGTCAGATTCTGCTCAGCGGGAGGAGAAACCTCCTCCGGAGCTGCGACTGAACGAAAGACTGAAGTCACGGCTCTGCTGCTGCTCCTCCTCCTCTTCTTCCTCCTCCTCCTCCTCCTCTTCTTCCTCCTCCTCCTCCTCCTCTTCCTCCCCCTCAGCCTCATTAGCAGTAAGATGTGTTCAAACATGAGACGCCCAGAGGCCACGTTGTATTTCTGTCTCTAACGTCTCGCTGCCTCCACTGAAGCTCAGATTATTAAATCGGTTAAAGGAGAGAAAAACACGTTCGAGTTCAGAGCTTCTTCTGGAATGAAACCCACGTTTTACTAGATTTATCTGTAGGATTCCATAAAGAAACTGATTGTTTGAGCTTAAAACTCACCGACCCCTTGAATCTGAGCCTCAGATGATCTTCAGGACTTTATGAAACCTGCTCCATGTTTCTGAGCGTTGGTTTCTTTAAGTTTTATTCCCGGTGATCTGTTTTAGTTTCAGTCCACAGTAGTTCTATTCCCCCAGCGAGTGGTTCTCTGGTTCTCAGCTCACACTTTAAACAAGTGAAACCAGCTGCTACAGACACAGAGAAGGAAAGAGGAGCCCGACCTCAGAGCAGCTGTGTGCATCATGAGAAACATTAAATAAAGCTAAATGAACTTCATCCAGGTGGATCAATCCATTTTCTGACATTTTAAATAATTAAATCCATATTTGGTTTTGTTTCTGTGCTTTGAGTTTAAACAAGTCTGAGGCTGAAAGAGAAGTTTTCTTCTTCCAGGATGAGACCTGGTCAGCGGTTTCACTCTGCAGACGTGGGTCGGCTCAGAGGCAGCAGCTGCTTC